>NC_058093.1:100555303-100858333 GCF_020171115.1 Neogale vison | reverse complement strand
AGCTCATTATAACCCCAGATCTTCCTTCATCGGTCAAGGCAATTAAACACATTAACCAGTTTCACCTTTATGATAACTTACAAGGTAGTCATACCTGATTATTTTCTCTTTAAAATTGCTATGTATGTGTATGTACCCTCATACACACACACACACACCATAGCATTTGTCATTTTAATCATTTTTAAGTATATAGGTCAATATCATTAATTATATTCAGTGTTTTGTAACCATCTCCACAGAGAGGATAAGAATGCATGCCAGTTGTCCATAGCTACTTACATACCTTCATATAATTTTTCAGATTCAAGCTCCCCAGAGATTTGTTGGTCGTTTCTCATTAGATTATGAAATTACTGAAATAAATGCCCATTTTGGGACAAAATTCTAAACTGTCTGTCTGCAGTTGTGATTCTGCAGAAGGGATCTCATCCCATAAATTTAGTCAACCAGTCATTATTTTTATGACCTGGACAAGACAATGATTGAGTTTTCTGGGTTAAACATTAACATTATCTAACAGTCAAGCCAACTGGCATTTGCTGAGCTATTTAAGGGGAAATTTATTGGTACTACATTTTCTTTCTAACAGCCTACTCCACTAGTACAGTTCATAGCTAGGCTGACTATTCTGCCTCAGTCACTAGAAAGTAAAGACAAGCACACAAATCTAAGAAGTCATTTTGATTCAGATCACATTTTGGGCTAATAAAGGGAAGGGAGATTGAGATAGTTCCATTGGTTGAAAATGGCCAAGTCTAAGCTTCTGTCACTTTTCTTTTAAGAGTTTCATAATATAAGAGAAATAAAACTTTGATGAAGTGGTTTCAGGACCTTAAAAAATGGCTCAGAGTATATGTTTCAAGACAGGCTTCCGGTCACCAAAAAAAAAAAAAAAAAAGTAATCAGTACTTTAATCAAAAACTCTAAACCGAAACTAGAATTAGTCTCTTTAAATAAAAAGCTATTTTTCCTTTTCTCATAGTCTTTGAGAATATGGGTTCTGGACTCTTAAGAGAAAAAACAAAATACACCCAAAAAATGAACACAGAAATTACATACTGGGAGAGGTGATAAAAAATGAGATGTTTGTTTCAGATGAAAGCAATTTATGCATAAGTAAGTGTATGTGGTGAATTAAAGGGAGTTTAGGGTGTTTTAAACATGCATTTTTACTTTCAGAGGAAAGTCTAGGCTACTGGGTAGGAATCAGTGGTGACACTTCTTCAAACATGATGAATTTCTACTGAGAATATGCCTTGGCAGTTTTGACACTTTAAAAATGAATCTGTGAAATGGAAATCAGAAAGTGTATGTAAAGTCTAGAATTAATAAGTTGCTTACCAGACAAAAATAAAAGTCATTCTTGTGAGGTCCTGGTGAAAGCTTTCCAAGTGAAGAAACATTTTAATACTAAATAGGTATGACCTTAAGTACGTTTTATGAATACAACTTTCCATCTGGGAAAATTGGGCAGATGAAAACATTTCCCATCTACTGCTTTCTTTAAGCAATGAGCATTCCTGGCTTCAGTGACAATCTTACTAGGTTTTATACACTATGGGGGAGGGGAGGAGAAACACTTTCCCTTGATCTACTCTTCTAAGTGTTCACAGTGGTTTTATTTAGTTTGGGGGAAAATTACCAGTGTACAATTTCAATGCACTGAAAATTCAAAATGAGCCTTAGCAGTAGAAAAGTCCACTGAGGAAAATATGTAAATGCCTATGATGTGTGTAGAGAGAGATGTGTGTAGAGATGATGTGTGTTGAGAGAAGCAAGCCTTAAAACAGTAACACAAAAATGGTATTTTGAGACTGCAAGCAGGTGAGAAAAAAAAGAAGGAACAGCTAGATGGTCTTCAGGTCCAACCCTTCAGGCTCACAAAGGTTCAGAGCTGAGAGACTGGACCAAGAGTGTGAGGTTTCGTCATGTCAAAAAGAAGCTTCAGATTTTTCCATCCTATCATAAAGCTGTGTAGATGGCCATTGAGAAATCAACCTGTTCAGGGCAGTCCTTGCACCTTGCTTACCTGTACAGCTGCCTCCCTCTGGGAGAAGACTCTGTGCTCAGAAAGTAACTGCCCAGGAAAGAAAACAACAAAAACATCAGGCACAGATCAATTTTTGCCAGGCTGAGTTTTCACTTGAATTTTCAAACTGTCAAAGAACAGGCAAGAGCTGTTCTATTATTCAACCACAGAACTTGGGTCCATTTGGGAAACACAGCTTTTTTTCTCAAAATATCATCATGTCACACTTTTCCGTGATCTCTGTCTGTGGGTCTGTGCACGTTTCTGTGCAAGTATGTCTCTGGGTGATGGATAGGGAGAATCTTTAAAGAAAAAGTTGCTCTTTACATAGCCAGGTTGTCTGGACTAGGACCACAGTAAGCAAAACATAAATCTGGCAGAAAAGATTGCATTCGACAAGCCCTAGCTTCCAACCTGACCAGAGAACCAAAAACACTCACATTTTTTGAGTAGTTTCATCGTATGCCAAGATCTTTATCACTTCCCAGTTTCCTGATGTCAGATGCCGCACGGTAATTTGCTCACTTTTACTCTGCAAAGAAATAGAAAATATTGATTTTCTTTTTTATTTAAACAGCATCTCTCTGGTCAACACAAAAGTACTGACTGCCTGTGTCACTTTTAATTCTGTAATTCTCAGCTAACATTCAGTTTCTTGTTTTCAGTCTCAAGAATGCACACACATTCCTGCAAACATTGACCAAGGTAGGATAGAGCCTTTTCTACTATACTGTAGGAAAACCATTCAGAAAACCCCTCTAGGTGAAGCCTTCCTCTACATCATTTTGACACAGGATGTCATCTTGCATTTGGTACAGACACAGGACTTTGGTAACTCTCATCTCAAATGACTGGCAACTGTGCAGTTTGGACAGCTTTAAATAAAACACTGCAGAACAAACTTTATTCTAAATATATCATATAATAGTATATTGCATATAGTATATTACATATCCTATTATATGAAATCATATAATACTTTCGATTTCTAGAGCATATTAATCACTTTAAGATTTACTATTTTCCCACAATAACTCATTGCTGAGATTAATTCATATTGATGTTTGTAGCCATAGTTTGATTTCACTGTAAATTGTATTTTATATGAATATAGCAAAATTTATGTTTTACTGACAGTTGAGCATTTACAAATATTTGCTCTTAAGAACAAGTTGCCTATAAACAATTTTATTGCAGTCTCTTCATGCACATGGCAGGGTTTCCTTGAGACAACACCAGGAAGGGGGATTGGCCATTAGTACACATGTCTTTTACCCAACCAGGTTGTGACAAAATATTTTCCAACTTTATCTCTATTTACAGTCTACTGTGTTACAGTCAATACGTGTTTTCATTGCTCCACGTCTTTATCCCTTCCTTACCAACATTAATTTCCTGGGACTTCTTTTCTTTTGTCAAATTAATGAGCTTGAAATCATATCACTCTTTTTTTTTGGTGCAAAATGGTGGTTTATTAAAGCACAGGGACTGGGCAGAAAGAGTTGCTGCCCCGGGTTGTGAGGGATGGCAGATTATGTACCCTGTGGTGGGGGGAAGGTGAGGGGAAGGGAAGTTTCAACGGAGTTTTCATATGCTAAAGAGGGCCTACAAGGTGCGGGGATACCGGAGGCTTGATCAATGTTGTCTTTTGGCAAGCCGTTAACATCAAGATAGCTCTATGCCCCTATTCATTTTCTTTTTATTGAGAAAATACTCAAACCTACAGAAAGGCCGAATGAAAAGTACGCAAATACTCATAAGATCATCACGGAGACTCACCAAAAGTCAACCTGTTGGATATTTGCCCCTCCCTCTTTTGTTGTTTGCTGAATCATTTAAAAGTGAGCTGCAAATATCAGGACACTTTTGCCTTAAATACTATGTCTCAAAATTAAGACTATCTTAACATGTAAGCAAGTCACATATCATACCTATATATATTAACATTAACTCATCTAAATATGTAGTCTATACCCTAAATTCCAGAAGAGCCCCAAGTAACCCAAATAACTTTCTATATACATATATAATGTATTTCACGTTTAAATGTATCTAAATACATAATTTATATATTTAGATAAAACAGATGTCTCAGTCAAGGTTTACGTATCATATTGGATTGTCATCTCTATAGTCTCAAAGAAAAACATTTGTCCTTTTTGATTTCTACAACATTGGCCATTTTTTAGACTCCTGGTCCAGTGGTCTTATAGAATATTCAGCATTTTGGATTTGTCTGATTGTTTTCTTATGCTTTAATTTAGGCTCAATATTTTTAGCAAAAATATTACAGAAGTGATATCAGATACCTCTTTTGCTTCATATTAGGAAACATACCATTACATATCTTCCCTCTCATGACAATGCCATTTACATGGTAACTGTGGGATATAGTCATTGGAAAAATACATTCTGCTTTATAATTAAAAGCGGGATGGATACTTGAACATTATGTGAATACCTTTGTCTCCATTAACTTCACTCAGTAGGTTTGGCATCCATTCATGACCTTTCTCTGAATAAATTACCATCTCAAAGTAATTTTCTAATTCTAACATCACTTTTATATTTATTAGGTGGCATACTTCTGTAAAAACAACTTCTACTCTTTCTCCTTGTGTTTACTCCCATTCTCTTTCTTCCTACTCTTCATATTACTATACACTTAAGCATGTTTAATACAATGTTACATTCCATTACTGTTGTTACTCTTTATGATGCTGAAATTGTCAAAATGAGGTTAGCAGGGACTCCTTCAAGTTAACCTTTCTATTCTTTGGAAATGCTTACATTGGTCTTTGAGCACTTCCATGTTTACAATCACATGTTCGTAGATATTTTACTTCCTCTACCTCCAACTGTAAGCAATAATTTCTCCATGGAGTTGGATTATGGTATTTAAAGATACAGGGTTATGTGTGCTCATACTACTCTATAGTGTTATTAGTGCTGGGCCTTTTTAGAAGAGACTGATGGATAGCTAGAAAGATTTCCCTGTTTCTCTTCCTGTGCGTGTGTGTGTCCTTAGTATTATCTTCAATTCAAATTCATATCAGTTTGATTTATATCCAGGTGTATTTACTTCTCTTAGTATTTCAACATAGGCTTTGTTGTCCTCACTTTTTGTATTTCATTTTCTTTTAAAATTATGTAGATGGGGGGCACCTGGATGGGTTAGTTAGTTAGGCATCTGCCTTAGGCTGAGGTCGTGATTCCAGGGTCTGGGATGGAAGCCAAGCCGGGCTCCCTGCTCAGCAGGGAGTCTGCTTCTGCCTCTGCCCCTCCCCCTCCACTCTTGCTCTTTCTCTGGCTCTCTTCCTTGGTAATAAATAAGTAAAATCTTTTTTAAAAGGTAAAAAAAAAAAAAAAAGTAGATGATTCAAACACACTATGTACATATATATAGATAGATCTATATCTATATCTATATAGATAGGTAGATATATAGATATATGTATAATATATCATATATAATATATGTACATATAGAAATTTTTTTATTAGGTTCTCATCCTTTTGGGGGGAAGCTTTTTATACTTAGAACATTAATATTATATAACTATAAATATAAACAGTTACACATATACATATAAATCAGAGTATAGGAGGTGCTCCATTGTTCTAGATCTTCCAACTTTTTTTTTTAAGGTTTTATTTATTCATATGACAGAGAGAGAGCACAAGCAGGGGGAGCAGCAGGCAGAGGAGAAGCATGACCTGAGCTGAAGGCAAGTATTAACTGACTGAGCCACCCAGGTGCCCCTTCTTCCATCCTTTTTATTCTTACATAGTCCCCTGTGTACCTTAACTAGCTTCCTAAGAAACACATCTCAAGTAATACCACAGTAATTAACTCTGTATATATGCTTGTATTTAACATGTAGAGAAATATTGTCATGATGTACTCCTCCATATGGAAAGTATCATTTTGTACATCCACCAGCAAGGTATAAGGTACCTATTTTGCATTTCTCTTTGGAAATAAGTTGAGCATGAGATATACATATGTATGTATATATGTATAAGACAACATATATAATCTGTCATTTGCATCATTACAAATAAGATTCAGTCATTACCTCTGCTAATGTTTGTCTGTATTATCTATTAGATTTCTTTGGTTCTGGTCTTTATTTTTTAGGAGCTCTTTATATCCCTTTTGTGAGATGTAAGCTGCAGATATGTTCTCCCGATTTGTCATTCTGTGCTGACATCAGTTATGGTACTGTTTTTCCCAAAATTTTTTTCTAATCTTTATGTTATCAAATTTACCATTATATTCTTACATTGTCTCTGTATACTGGTGCATAGTTTAAAGGCTTTCTTCAGTCTAAGGTTATTAATAATTTTATTGGTGTTTTCACCTTGTACATGTAAGGTTTTATTTCTCAAAGTCAAATCTCTGATTTTAGAATTATGATGGTAGTGTGTAACTACTTTTATCTTTCCTAATGATACTCAATTTTTCCAAAACTATTTTATGAAAAAATTCACTTTTTCCAGTACTTTGAAATGTCATTTTTATCATATATTAAATTACAATATGTGTCTAAGGCTATTTCTGTATTATCTATGCTTTAGTCTCTGTTAATTCATGTCCCAAAACCACACATTCTTAATTACAGATTTTTTTAACATCTATAATACTTAGAATTCACCCCTTCTCACTACTTTTTCAGGATTTTCCTAGATATTATTTGATAAAAATAAGCATATCTCATTCAAGCATATAAAAACTTGCTAGAATTTCTTATTGGGATAAAATAAAATTTATAATTAATATTTGTTATTGATACATAATACTCTTTATGGTCTTCAGTCATTTGAACCCAGAACAGGGATATTTTCCGATTGTTCAAGTCTTCTTTATGCCTTTCAGAAATGTCTTAATGTTGTCCTCATAGAGGTTCTGTACATTTTGCACACTTCATATGTGTTTCATTTTCATATTCATTACTGTTTGATGTTAATGCGTATGGCTTTTTATTCCAAATCCTTTCTAAATGGTTATTATTTGCAAATAGGAACACTATTCATTTCCATATACTGAGTATCTATCCTGCTATCTCACTGAATACTTCTCCAAATCTATGGCTTATGGTTTTCATCATATTTTCATCTGATTTACATGAATGCTTCCCAAAGCAATATTGTGGAGACAGTGTGCATGCTTTCTTGTTCCCAACCTTAATGGGAATGCCACTCTGCTGGGTTATGGACTGAGGCATATGCGTTTTATCATTTTAAGAAATTATCTACCAATTCCTATACTTTAAAGTTTTTTAAAACCAGGAATTGGTATTAAATTTTATAAAAGGCCTTTTTTTATAGCAACTATAAAGAAAACCAATGCTATATAACAATTCGAATTGTGTTGCCATTACTTTTGAAAGTCTGGTAAGATTCTCTTATACAATCCTGTGGGCCTTGGTGTTCCTTTGTGGTGTAGTTCTTTGATGACATTTTATTTCTTCTGTGTAATTAGTCAATGTAAGCTGTCTGTCTCTCTTGGGGCAGTTTTGGTTAAATGTATTTCCTCATGAAATTGTTCATTTGGTCTAAATTTTCAAATTAATTGGCAAAGAGTTCTGCAAAGTACTCTCTCAGGATCTATTAAAATGCCCTTTGTTATTTCCTACCAGTCATTTATAATTGTGTGTGTTTTGTTTCTCATTTTTTCCTCAGTTGGGCCAGCTTGTGTTTTGTCTGTGTATGTTTTCTTTTCTTTTTTTTATTTTATTTATTTATTTGATAGAGAGAGATTACAAGTAGGCAGAGAGGCAGGCAGAGAGAGAGGGAAGAAGCAGGCTCCCTGCTGAGCAGAGAGCCCGATGTGGGGCTGGATCCCAGGACCCTGAGATCATGACCTGAGCCGAAGGCAGAGGCTTCAACCCACTGAGCCACCCAGGCGCCCCTGTGTGCGTGTTTTCCAAGAGAGCAAACATTATTGTTTTTTATTAGTTCTAAATTTGTCTTTGCTGGTATTTTTTTAGCCATTTGGGTTAGGAATTCAACTCATTTAATTTCATTCCTCCATTTTAGTTGTTATAAGTTTATATAGCTATGAGTTTTATTCTGACATCTGATTCTGAAGAAGGCATTGTCATTCTTGTTGTTATTGCTATTGTATAAATTTGGCAAATTTGAAATTTCTAAGTAATTGTTTAATTGAATTTACTTTTAAAAAGTTTGCTAGCCAGAAAGCTTGTTAAAAATGTATTCTTGATATCTAGGCTTATTACCTTGTGATCATAGCATGCTTTCATATAAGTTCTAGTTTACAGAATTTATTGAGCCTTTAAACTACATGTTCAACTTCAGTCAGTGTTCCCTTGAACACTGAAAAACTTGAAAAGGATTTATCTCACACACACACATATATACACACATACATATGTACATATATAATGTGGTTAATATAATAAAATAGAAAATAATACAATAACATTATAATATATATTATGTATAACATAATCAACATATATACATATAAAAACCATATAATGTGATTCACTTTAGACCAAGGATGGTACAAGAAGGCTTCCACATATCAAGTAGCTTTTGTGCATTTCCACTTTATGAAGGTAGCTACTGAAATATCCGAGGCATAGATCCAGACATTTCTATTATACCTTCCTTGTGATTTATGCCATTGAACATTATAAAGTATCTTCTGCTCTTCTAAATGCCTTGGGGCATGAAAACTCATCTTGTCTAGCATCAGTATTTAGCCTTTCTAAATCCCTTTTTAAATGTGTATTTTCAAAAAGACTGAATTGCATTAATTTCAAAAACCAGTATGAGAAACATATTCTTAAAAATTTTGGTACATAAGTTAAGCCAAATTACACTTATTGGGTATGACTGATAACTTTTGAAAATTTCTGTCAGATTTTATATTATGGATATCACATTTAATGGGTTTTTATATTATGGATATCACATTTAATGAGTTTTTTGTAGGCAGTTTTTGTAATATTTTTAAATGTTCTGAAATCGAGTGGTCAGTTTTGTTTTATTTTTATACATTATTGATGTACTAATAACTTTAATAATGCTCTTACAACCCCCCCAAAAACTATCTTTTCTTTCTTTACCATTTTTTGTTGTTTGGGTTTATTGCTGGGTTATGGTTTTAAATGCTACCTTTCTTCTACTCTTCTTCTCCTCTTTTTTAAGAAATCCAATTAAATATCAATTCATATTATTTTCCTATCTTAGCAATTTCTGATCCTCTCTGTTTACTCATTTGTTTCCATTTATCTTCTTGATACCCACTAGTATATTTTCAGCAATACCTGTTTACTCTTGTTCATCTTTCAATTAATCTATTAGTTACTATTTTGTACTATTTTTTTTCAGTTTCCTTCCCAAAATCTGTTATGGTTTGGTTTACAACTTTTCTTTCTACTTTATGAAGGCTTTTCTGAATTTTAAGTCTCACATTTGATAATTTTGTACCTACAATTGCTTATTTAATGATAATTAATATTTAAGTTTAACTGACAAAATATCTTATAATTTCAGGTATATATCATAGTGTTTCAATATTTTTACACGTTAGGAAATGATCCCCAGGTCAAGTCTGTTTGCTACCTGTCAATATACATAGTTTCAATGCTGATTTTTAGAAGGAATATAATCAATGATCTACTGTACTAAATTACCTAAGTTTTTGGCGAATGCCTTTATTAGCTTAAAGAATTTGTCTTTGTTCCTATATTTCTAAGATTTCTAAATGTGGATTTTGTGGAATTTATTAGAGCCTGTTTCTACATTTAGAAGACCATTCTATCTTTTTGTGTAGATGCAAATGCAATGAATTAAATTATTATTTACATTTTAAGCAAACTTAGCATTCCTATGTGAAAAATAATAGGAATTTTTTTTTTTTAATCCACTGAAGAATTCAATTTGCTACAATTTGATTTAGGAGTTCCTAAGTGACCTCTAATTGTCCTTTCTCATACTATCTTCATTTGGTTTTGGGTACAGGATGATACTTGTATCATAAAATACACTAAAAAAAAGTCCATCTTTTTCTATTTTCTGAATGTGTTACTATACAATTTAAGTGTGTGCTTCTTGAACATTTTGAGTATTTAGTAGAGCCCACCTTTGAAAAACACCTGTACTTGATGCAGAGACATTTAAAAACATTGTTCCATTACCTTAATAATATGGGACAACCAGATGGTTTCTTAAATCAGATTTGGTAATTTTTTTTTCTAGAGTTTATACATTTCACTCAAGTTTTCAAATTTGTTGGCTTGAAGTTATTAATACTATTTTAAAATACATTTTTAAATCTACAGTTTTGCTTCTTTTTCATTACTTATACTTTGGCAATTTTCCCACTTTTTAAATTAAACTTAATAGACATTTTAGGTTTAATTTTTCTTTTTTTGCAAAGAGCCAAATATTTGTTTTGCTAAGCCTCATTATTTTACCTTTTTCTCTAGTTCACTAAACTCTACTACTGTATTTTTCATTTCTTTTCTTCATTTGCATTTATTTTGTTTTTTCTAAATTCTGATATTGAATGTTATATAGTACCTAGTTCCTTTTATAGATTATGTATTACATTTATGTATATAATATAGTGTATATATTTCCTACTAAACCCATGAATAATGCAGGAATTATACTTTATTTCCAAATGTATGGCTTTGGGACAGTTATTTATGTTGGAACTCACCTCTAATTCAATTGGATTGTCTTCTGAGAATGCAATACATTAGGTGAGTAATACTTCACATGTGTCTTTGGTATAAATACATCCAGAAACTGAGGGTTTTGATATGGGAGAATCTTATTATAATATCAATTTTTCCATACTACTGGAAGCAGAAACTAAAAGGGTGTTCTGCTCCACTACATATAGATAGTACTAGAATTTTCCTTCAAAAATTCTCAATGTCTTATTGGTCTGTGTCTATATTAAGACATCTCTCTAAATCATCTATTCCTTGTTTAAAAGGAATTCTCTAGACTTTTAACTTTTTTTCTTTTTTTTTTTTAAATAGTTTATTTATTTATTTGACCGAGAAAGATCACAAGTAGGTAGAGAGGCAGGCAGAGAGAGAGAGAGGAGGAAGCAGGCTCCCTGCCGAGCAGAGAGCCTGATGCGGGACTCGATCCCAGGACCCTGAGATCATGACCTGAGCCGAAGGCAGCGGCTTAACCCACTGAGCCACCCAGGCACCCCGACTTTTAACTTTTTAACATCAACAACAAACATATGGCTTCTTTAACTTGTTTTTTGCATACTATCTGACACTTTACAGTGCATTATAAGTATTTGTTGAATGAAAGTATAAATGCAAAGATGAAACCAAATTTCTGTGATTTGAGGCAGACATGGACCAAAGGCTTACATAGAGTTCTGAAGTCATATATTTAATGGCCAAATTCCCACAGGTCAACATTACCAACAGATGGTTTTCCTTACTCATTTTCAGACCCTGCTTTGAATGAGCCAAGGACAGGATACTAAGATCTCAAGGTTTTAGTGCATCTTTAGTTCATCTTTTAAGATGAACAACATCTCAAAACATTAAAAGGTAAAGAAATGTTGCTCTATATTTGTACATATCTAGAGATGCCTTCTGTTCAAAGAATTCTAGGTTGATTATATTTTCGATTGTTTTCAGAAAAAATTTGTTATTTGTAGGTGTATGCTTAAGGATAGAAGAGTATCCACATTACAAGTGATCACGAGCAAAAATCCAGTGCTTTGAGACAATGCCTGTACACAATGTATACAAAATTAAAACTGTACATTATTAATTTCAGTAATATATCTATCATAAATTATTATGCTTCTAATTTAGGACCCAAAAGTTCCCTTGTTGGAAGCTTTAACAGTAACCTCACAATCATTCAAATTGCTCTGTTTGCTTTATATCCAACAGGGCAAATCTGGGCTATGGAGTAAGTTAAACCTCATTTCACATTTAATAGCAGACCCTATCTTTTATAGTTCTATAGTTATAGTGTTAAGAATCAACTCTTTCCCACTAATGCATATCAGATTATATCACTGCAGTGAGAATATTACTTTTGATCTGGACTTCAGGTAAGTAATTGTAGTGCGAATCAGAATACAGTAGATGTCCATATAGTAAGTTCAAAATAAGTATCAGGGAACTTGACTAGATTTCATGAGCGAGGTGTCTGTATCTGTTTTCAATCCACCTTCAAAAGACAAGCATTTGTGACCAAGAAAATTTAACAAAGCAGGAAATAATAATAATTTTTGATGCACACAGTTCTTCCCATGCAACCATGGTCTCTATATTATTAAGTTGGTAGAACAGAAAAAAAAATGATTATGGATATGAAAGCACAGTGGACTTTTGACAAGGGCAACACGGCCTTTAAATTAAACTCATATTTCACTTTAATTTTAGAATAAATAGCAGTCGAACTAATTATTTCCTTCACTAGAGTGGTGACAATCTAGGATGCAGATAAAGTGTTTTTTTTTTTTTTTTTTTTTTTTTTCATTTTCATATTTTTTTTTCTTTCTTTTTTTTTTTTTTTCCCAATTTATTTATTTTCAGAAAAACAGTATTCATTATTTTTTCACCACACCCAGTGCTCCATGCAAGCTGTGCCCTCTATAATACCCACCACCTGGTACCCCAACCTCCCACCCCCCCGCCACTTCAAACCCCTCAGACTGTTTTTCAGAGTCCATAGTCTCTCATGGTTCACCTCCCCTTCCAATTTACCCAAATTCCCTACTACTCTCTAACGCCCCTTGTCCTCCATGCTATTGGTTATGCTCCACAAATGAGTGAAACCATATGATAATTGACTCTCTCTGCTTGACTGATTTCACTCAGCATAATCTCTTCCAGTCCCGTCCATGTTGCTACAAAAGTTGGATATTCGTCCTTTCTGATGGAGGCATAATACTCCATAGTGTATATGGACCACATCTTCCTTATCCATTCATCCGTTGAAGGGCATCTTGGTTCTTTCCATAGTTTGGCGACTGTGGCCATTGCTGCTATAAACATTGGGGTACAGATGGCCCTTCTTTTCACGACATCTGTATCTTTGGGGTAAATACCCAGGAGTGCAATTGCAGGGTCGTAGGGAAGCTCTATTTTTAATTTCTTGAGGAATCTCCACACTGTTCTCCAAAGAGGCTGCACCAACTTGCATTCCCACCAACAGTGTAAGAGGGTTCCCCTTTCTCCACATCCTCTCCAACACATGTTGTTTCCTGTTTTGTTAATTTTGGCCATTCTAACTGGTGTAAGGTGATATCTCAATGTGGTTTTAATTTGAATCTCCCTGAGGGCTAATGATGATGAGCATTTTTTCATGTGTCTGATAGCCATTTGTATTTCTTGATTGGAGAAGTGTCTGTTCATATCTTCTGCCCATTTTTTGATGTGTTTGTCTGTTTCGTGTGGGTTGAGTTTGAGGAGTTCATTATAGATCCTGGATATCAACCTTTTGTCTGTACTGTCATTTGCAAATATCTTCTCCCATTCCGTGGGTTGCCTCTTTGTTTTTTTGACTGTTTCCTTTGCTGTGCAGAAGCTTTTGATTTTGATGAAGTCCCAGAAGTCTATTTTCGCTTTTGTTTCCTTTGCCTTTGGAGACGTATCTTGAAAGAAGTTGCTGTGGCTGATATCGAAGAGATTACTGCCTATGTTCTCCTCTAAGATTCTGATAGATTCCTGTCTCACGTTGAGGTCTTTTATCCATTTTGAGTTGATCTTTGTGTACGGTGTAAGAGAATGGTCGAGTTTCATTCTTCTACATATAGCTGTCCAGTTTTCCCAGCACCATTTATTGAAGAGACTGTCTTTTTTCCACTGTATATTTTTTCCTGTTTTGTCGAAGATTAATTGACCATAGAGTTGAGGGTCCATATCAGGGCTCTCTACTCTGTTCCACTGGTCTATGTGTCTGTTTTTATGCCAGTACCATGCTGTCTTGGTGATCACAGCTTTGTAATAAAGCTTGAAATCAGGTAAGGTGATGCCGCCAGCTTTATTTTTGTTTTTCAACGTTTCCTTAGCGATTCGGGGTCTCTTCTGATTCCATACAAATTTTTGGATTATTTGCTCCAGCTCTTTGAAGAATGCCGGTGGAATTTTGATCGGAATGGCATTAAAAGTATAGATTGCTCTAGGCAGTATAGACATTTTAACGATGTTTATTCTTCCGATCCAAGAGCATGGAATGGTCTTCCATCTTTTTGTGTCTTCTTCAATTTCTTTCATGAGTGTTCTATAGTTCCTCAAGTATAGATCCTTTACCTCTTTAGTTAGGTTTATTCCCAGGTATCTTATGGTTCTTGGTGCTATAGTAAATGGAATCGATTCTCTAATTTCCCTTTCTGTATTTTCCTTGTTAGTGTATAAGAAAGCCACTGATTTCTGCACATTGACTTTGTATCCTGCCACGCTGCTGAATTGCTGTATGAGTTCTAGTAGTTTGGGGGTGGAGTCTTTTGGGTTTTCCATATAAAGAATCATGTCATCTGCGAAGAGAGAGAGTTTGACTTCTTCATTACCAATTTGGATACCTTTTATTTCTCTCTGTTGTCTGATTGCTGTTGCTAGGACTTCTAATACTATGTTGAACAAGAGTGGTGAAAGTGGGCATCCTTGTCTTGTTCCTGATCTCAACGGGAAGGCTGCAAGCTTTTTCCCATTGAGGATGATATTTGCTGTGGGTCTTTCATAGATAGATTTGATGAGGTTCAGGAATGTTCCCTCTATCCCTATACTTTGAAGCGTTTTAATCAGGAACGGATGTTGGATTTTGTCAAATGCTTTTTCTGCATCAATTGAGAGGACCATGTGGTTCTTCTCTCTTCTCCTATTAATTTGTTGTATCACATTGATTGATTTACGAATGTTGAACCATCCTTGTAGCCCAGGGATGAATCCCACCTGATCATGGTGGATAATCTTTTTAATGTGTTGTTGGATCCTGTTGGCTAGGATCTTGTTGAGAATCTTAGCATCCATATTCATCAGTGATATTGGTCTGAAATTCTCCTTTTTGGTATGGTCCTTGCCTGGTTTGGGGATCAGGGTAATGCTGGCTTCATAGAAAGAGTCTGGAAGTTTTCCTTCTGCTTCAATTTTTTGAAACAGCTTCAGGAGAATAGGTGTTATTTCTTCTTGGAAGGTTTGGTAGAATTCCCCAGGGAATCCGTCAGGTCCTGGGCTCTTGTTTTTTGGGAGATTTTTGATCACTGCTTCAATCTCGTTATTAGATATCGGTCTATTCAGGTTGTTGATTTCTTCCTGGTTCAATTTTGGTAGTTTATATTTTTCCAGGAATGCATCCATTTCATCAAGGTTGCTAAGCTTATTGGCATATAACTGTTCATAGTAACTTCTGATGATTGTTTCTACTTCCTTGGTGTTAGTTGTGATCTCTCCCCTTTCATTCATAATTTTATGAATTTGGGATTTCTCTCTTTTCTTTTGGATTAGTGTAGCCAGTGGCTTATCGATCTTATTGATTCTTTCAAAAAACCAGCTTCTAGTTTCATTGATACGTTCTACTGTATCTCTGGTTTCTCCCTCATTGATCTCAGCTCTAATCTTGATGATTTCCCTTCTTATGTGTGGAGTTGGTTTGATTTGTTGTTGATCCTCCAGTTCTTTAAGGTGTAGAGACAGCTGGTGTGTTCTGGATTTTTCAATTTTTTTGAGCAAGGCTTGGATGGCTATATATTTTCCCCTTAGGACCGCCTTTGCTGTATCCCATAGGTTTTGGACCGAAGTGTCTTCATTCTCATTGGTTTCCATGAATTGTTTCAGTTCTTCTTTGATCTCCTGGTTGATCCAAGCATTCTTAAGCAAGGTGGTCTTTAGCTTCCAGGTGTTTAAGTTCCTTCGGAACTTTTCCTTGTGATTGAGCTCCAGTTTCAAAGCATTGTGATCTGAGAATATGCAGGGAATAATCTCAGTCTTTTGGTATCGGCTGAGTCCTGATTTGTGACCCAGTATGTGGTCTATTCTGGAGAAGGTTCCGTGTGCACTTGAGAAGAATGAGTATTCTGCTGTTTTAGGGTGGAATGTTCTGTATATATCTATGAGGTCCATCTGGTCCAATGTGTCGTTCAATCCTCTTGTTTCTTTATTGATTTTCTGCTTCGATGATCTGTCTAATTCTGAAAGAGGCGTGTTAAGATCACCTACGATTAGTGTATTCATATCAATATGACTCTTTATCTTGATTAACAGTTTTCTTAAGTAATTGGCTGCTCCCATATTGGGAGCATAGATATTTACAATTGTTAGATCATCTTGGTGGATAGTCCCTTTAAGGATTATGTAGTGTCCTTCTGTATCTCTGACTACAGTCTTTAGTTTGAAGTCTAATTTATCTGATATGAGAATCGCTACCCCAGCCTTCTTTTGAGTCCCATTGGCATGAAAGATGCTTCTCCACCCCTTCACTTTCAGTCTGCGTGTATCTTTAGGTTCAAAATGGGTCTCTTGTAGACAGCATATGGATGGGTCCTGTCGTTTTATCCAATCTGCAACCCTGTGCCGTTTTATGGGTGCATTGAGGCCATTCACATTGAGAGTGATTATTGATAGATACGTTTTTATTGACATCGAGTTACCTTTGAAGTCTTTCTTTCTGTAGACTGTCTCTATATTTCTGTTCAATGCTATTCTTGGGATTTTTCCTCTTTTATAGAACCCCCCTTAATATTTCCTGCAGTATCGGCTTGGTGGTTGCATAGTCTTTTAAGTCTTGCCGGTCTTGGAAACTCTTTATCTCTCCATCCATTTTGAATGTCAGTCTTGCTGGATAAAGTATTCTTGGCTGCATGTTCTTCTCATTTAGTGCCCTGAATATATCTTGCCAGCCTCTTCTGGCTTGCCAGGTCTCTGTGGACAGGTCTGACGTTATTCTGATGGGCTTCCCTCTGTAAGTAAGGAGCCTCTTTGCCCTGGCAGCTTTCAAGAGATTATACCTACAATTATAATTTCTCAATTTGACTATCAGGTGTCGTGATGTTTTTTTGGAGTGTATAATCTTGGTTGGAGACCGTTCAGCCTCTAGTACATGAACGCTGGTTTCATTCGCGAGATTCGGAAAGTTTTCATGAAGGACTTGTTCCACGACATCTTCTAGACTTCTTTCTTTCTCCTCCCCTTCAGGAATTCCAATAATTCTGACGTTGGAACGCTTCATGGCATCACTTATTTCCCTAATTCTGCTTTCGTGGGATCTAAGCTGTTTGTTCCAGGCTTCCTCCTGATCCTTTCTCTCTATCTGTTTGTCTTCCAGATCACTAATTCTATCTTCTGTCTCAGTTACCCTAGCTTTGAGAGAGTTTAGATTGGATTGGAACTCATTGAGAGCATTGTGGACCTCCTCCCTGGTAGCTTTAAGCTCCGCCCTAACATTGTGAACATCCTGTCTGGTCGCTTTCAGTTCGGCTCTAATCAATTCTGTTTGGTCATCCATGGCTTTCTCCAACCTAGCTATTGCCTGGATAATTGTTAGCCTGAATTCTCTTTCCGACATATTGTCTATGTTGATAGCCGTTAGCTCTGTTGCGGAAGGTCCATCCTCTGTATTTTTCTTCTGTTGGGCATTCCTCCTCCTAGTCATTTTGGTGGGAGAAGACTGAACAGATGTAGCTGGATGTATCAACTCTGGTGCAGTCAAGGTGCACCCTGGAACACTTCCTGATCTCCGTCTCAGAAGCCTCAGTCTGGGTGCAGAAGCTGAATAAATTCCCCCTTGGATGCTGGCAGTGCAGGTTCCAAGTTAAAGACCCTGGGGGCGCAGGATCTTTTGCTCGTCCCCAAAGCCAAGGCAGTGGCGGCTGTCTGGGAGCTCCTGACCGCCAGAGAGGTTCCAAGCAGCGATCGCACACTGAGATTTTGCCGCTGGCCGGGGCTGGGAGTGCCCGGCTTGCGCGCACCTCTTTTCAGAGGCGGCTGTGGGTCGGGCGCGCGTCTGGGGCACTGAGAACGGGGCGCTGGTCCGTAAGCCGCAGGCTGGGCTTTTGCGCGCCTCTGTCCGGGGAAGAGTTTCGCGGGCGCGAGGCTTAGACTTTGAAACAATGGCCCGGGTCTAGAAGCGCCCCAGGGCCTTAGAAACCCAGGAGAGCTGGAGCGACGTGCACGCGCATCTCAAGCTTTGTGGTAGGGCTAGCGCGCGTTCTGCAGACCGGCTCCCATCCCCTCACAGGAGCCGGAACCCCGCGCTCTGGGGCACGCTGGCGGCTTAGGGACCAGGAGCCGGTTTCTCCGCCGCACTCTCTCTGCCTCCGCGCCGGGGAGGCCGTCTGGGACCGGGGACTTAAGCCCCTGTCCCTAGCCGCCCCGATTCCCACAGTTTGCCCCCGCGATCCTTTGCTCTTTTGGAGTGCTTTCAACCAGTCTCCGAGTTAATGCTGGTCCCCAGACGCAGGGCACTCTCGCTCGTATCGGGGTATTACTTTCCCACCGGTCGCCTCTGGTGGCTCCCTCCCCCTTTTGTTTATCTTCCGATCTCAGTCCGCTGTTCCCATTCCGCTTTACCTGCTCACTGGCGTCTTCTGCCCCTGTAGAGATCCAGACGTGTATAATTCTGATCTCAGGCTGATTTCATGGGTGATCAGAGTTCTTTGGTGGGTAATCAGCTCACTTTGGGGTACCAGCTGAAAAGACGCCTCTTCCTAGTACCCCGCCATCTTGTCCCCCCCCCAAGTGTTTTTATTCCCAATTAAAATTTGGGAATAAGACATCAGACTCCATTAGATATCAAACACATCCCCTCAAATTGGTATAGATTTTTTTCTTACTCAGAAAAATTAAATATTAATCTTATATTTCTATTTAAAAATTTGAAAGATATTGGTATCAGTAAATTTTAATAATGCATGTGCTTTTTACCTGATTACACACTGCTCATTTTAATTTCTTATATTAAATTCTGTTGAACTTCTACAGCTTCTAAGTAAGTGAAATATTGTGGTGCTTAAAAATAGCGTGCTCTAATTTACTGTCTATTTATCACATGAGGTGAGCTAATTGTTTTCAGACAATGTCCTAATCAGACGCAGTAGTGAAATTTAATGAAAAAAATTTATTGGGTTGATTAGGTGATAGAATTGTGAAATGGGGGCATGCCATTTTCTGCAGTATTTGTAATGAATAATGGCATTTAAATTTGTTCCAAGTGAAATCATCAGCTCTCATGAGCAAAACTTTCTATTGCTGCAAAGAGAAAGAGAATGGATTCACCAACATATGTAATTTTTCATTTAACACAATTTAGGAAGATGACAGGGCAATTCCTTATGTTTATGAATTTAAACCACTTAACATGATTGAAACTCTGCTTACTCCATATTTGAGAGAAAAAGGTAGCCATGTTTTTGACAGAAACCTTTTACTTAACTGCAGCCTGCATTACAGGGTGTGGGATATTAGAGTTCCAGATAGGGCACCTCAGAAGTTAAAGGCCTCTGTAAGGAATAATGTGGAGGGGAAAGAGGAAGGGGAACATTTCTGAAGCAGGCACAAGTTTAATGGTCTGAGGTAAAGAAGTTCTGCATCACTTTTTGGTTCAGGAAATACATAAATTGATATTAATAATGCATACTGCATATTCTACACAAAAGAACAATTACTTTAACTATATAGATTTTTGGAGAAGCCAGTTTTTATTTTCATTAATACTTAAAAAAGTAGAGAAATTCTACTATCACATATTCATACTGAAAGTAATGTAGAAATAAAAGTAATATATGTATGTATATAGATATATTAGTATATATTTCTAAGCTCATATATATTCTATATATATATATACATAGAATATATATACACTATATGCACTATATATATACATAGAAAGAGAGAGAATAGAAATATTTTACTTTTCATAAAGGAATTCTAGTTCTGTTAATCAAAACTAAATAAATAATCCGTAATATAAAGTAGCTTCTTGTATAATGACATATAATTACAGCAAATTACAAATACTGGTTAAGTATCTATGTACAGTCAACTAAATATTAATCTTCTAAAGAACGTTTTCAAAATTATGTAGCATTAGGAGAAAAGTATGCTTTAAATTAGAATTTAAAATATGAGAATGAAAGACTATAGTTTATATAAAATTATAATCTTGTCTAAAATGAGGAAACTACATAAATTCTTTCCACTTTTATTTTTTGAAATTACTTTAGGAAAGATCAGTCACTTCTGTAAATGAGAAAAAAAGAACACTAAAATATTTGTAATGACCACCATCACCCTTTAAAATGAAATAGCCTCAAAGACTAATTATATAGCCTGATCTCCAGTTAATAGTTTTTATCTACCTACTTGTGAAGGAGAGCAAAAGGTTTACAAAAATTTACTAATTTCATTTAGTAAGATACTTCAATAGATAAATATATTTTCAGTCAGTGAGGAAGCTCTCAAATATAGCTAAGATTCCAATACTGCAAGGGTGGTCATCCTGCCTGTTGGCTGTTCCTGTCAGTTCTCACTTTCAGTATGTCAAGGGAAGAAAGAGAAGGTAAAAAGTCATCAATGCTAGTATGCATTACTGTTTAAGACTATAAATTATTATACTATTTTTGGACAGCCAATTTGGAACTGAGTATCAAAACCTAAACAAATATGTATGTACACATATGCTTTGCCTAGGTATCTTTTGATATCATAAAATATATTTTTGTGGTAATAATCACAAATAAGTATTTATATATAAGAATATTTATCTCTGAATAATTTCTAGTATCAAAATTAGAGTAATTTTAATGATGATTAAATTGATTCATTTAAAAACAATAGAGTAAATCTATTTGGCAGAATGCTGAACAGCTATTAAAACCATACTTAAGAATAACATTAAATATTAACATAATGATGTTAAAATGCTTATAAATTTTTCTTTAAATACAAAAATATATATGTGAGCTTTGAATGTAATATTTAAGGGAAATCAATTTTTTTAATGTTAAAAGGAATTAAAATACATACACCAATTGATGTATAGTGTGAGAGTGTGGGGTGATGAGATTGGGTTTGATTTTAAATTAGTTCAGTTAATTCAATTTAGAACTGTAGAAGTCTTTATAGCATATATATGTGTCAGAATGGTAATCATAAAAGATTAATAAAGGAGCTTTTTTGTAAGCTATTTAAAAAACTGAGGCAAAGGAATTCAAACTATTCACTAAGACTGGGTGAGCGTGTAGACTTAGGCATAGCTTACAGTTGTCTAACCACTGACCTCTAACTCATTAACAAAGTAGATTAATTTCATCCAAAATGCCAAAATATCCATAAATAATCATGCAGTCATGTTTATTTCTCAGTGAAGCAAGCCACAGATTCCCTGAACTGCAACCAGAATAGATCAAAATATTTTCTACTTCAATGAAAGCTTTGTTACAATCTTCATATAGAAGAGGAACAAAGTAAACACATCTGCTCTGTAAAGTTGTTCTGAACATTTCAGAAATAATGCATTAGCCTGCATGTCAGGATCATTTGATAGGGGACAGAAGGTATTTCTTCCTAAGGCTTATAAAGCAACTTCTGTTAGGTTCATAAATCTCAGTTCCTACATGCCAGCATCAGCACCTCCATTCCCTCCCAATCTGACACTTGTTAAAAGACACTCTTTGTCTTCTCAATTTGTTGAATAGATTGTCTTCTTGGAATTGTATCTATAAAGATGTATTACACATCTTTCCTTATCCTTCTTTCCCTATCTTATAAATCTTTACAATTTGTATGTAATTTTGACCACCTGGGTTCTCACCCAATTTCTTGAATATAAAATACTGGAGTTTAAAAATTTAATAAAATGTCACAGTCAATTTTAAGATTTGGAAAGTGTGGTTCATTATTTTTGGCCAAAATATCTTCATAGTATTTATGATAACAAAGTTTACTATTAGCTAGCTAGAATTAATCAGGTAGAACAGTTTGCTAGTGAAGGTTCCTCCAGTTCACATTTTAAAAAAAGGAAAAAAAAGAGTTCCCTTAGTCCTACCTATCTGATATAATCGTTTTACTAGATATAAAATTGTCAAAGTTTATGCACATACAGATACATTTATTTAGGATATAAATGAGATCACATTATGTATTAGTCTATAACCCGTTTTTCCAACTTAATGATACACTATAAAAATTAATCTACATCTCTTGTAGAAATTATACATATTCCTAATTATTTTTTTAGCTTTGATTAAAATTAAAATTAGGACAATTATTTTAATAGGTACAGAGCTTAGACAAGTGTTAAATTTAAACTACCAACACAAGATTTTGAGAATTCAAGGCACTGAGTTGCTGAATGTAAATATGTATGTAGATGGTGATAAAAGTTTGAGAATATGTGCAAGGCTTGAAGGTTCTAAGGACCTAAAAGTAACCAGGTTGTTTAGGGATCCTTTGGCACATGTATATTTACTCTATATTTTGTAAGTATGAAGTTGATTCTTGGCTAGTTTGTAAACTCTCCAAAAGGATTCCAATTTAGCCACAGAGTTTTACCTTTATAAATTTTCTTTTACCTGTGACTGAGATGTTTATTAATTTGATTTTGAAGGAAACTAGTTCTCCGGAATATTTGTTATTGACCATTACATTCAGATTGACTCATTAACCTTGTCTTATTTCAACCATTTCTGAATTCTCTGATTTTTCAATAATTGAATAAAACTGTATAAACTATTCACTGTTAGCTCATTTGAAATTTAAAGCCTTTCCTTTTTATCAGAAAGTCTCTAGAACTATAGCACAGACTCTGTGTCTTTATCCTGGTTTTTCAAATGTGCATTATATTTCCTTGTATATACAATAATGTATTCAGTTGTTCAATTTTTTGATGGACATTTAGTTTGCTTCAAGTATTTAAAATATTCATAGTACCTTGAAAATACTTCTTGTACAAAATAAGGAATATGTCTTTTGTTGAATGAAAATTTTCTCTAGTTTGACCTAAAGTCTATGAAAATAGGGGGTGGGTAATTTTCATGTATTCAATTCTATATCCCAAGGCCCTCACCTCTTAGCATACGTATGTGACTCACAAAATTCTCCTGAGTGCTCCGACTGTTTTGTGGGAAGGTACAGTTCGAATTTATAGCTATGGAGGGGGATCCTCTTCCTAAAACATAGTCCTTGGGTTAAATATATGGCTGGACTTAACAGGCATTAACTGTAGGTTCAGAATATGCCACAGGAATTGTACCTTCATGAGCAGGACAGCAATGACACTAAATGAAAGAAGCCAGCACTTACCTGAACAAGAAACATTGCTATGTGGTGAAATTCTCCACGGCCCCCTTGCTTCACAGGAACTGTCATAAAGAATTTGCTGCCATCTCTAGAAAAAACCGGCTCCTCATTCTAAAATACAAAAGTGCATATAATGATCTCAAGATTGTGCTTTGTGTTGCCAACCATTGCTAATGGGTCACACCATTTTTTATTTAGAATTAGTTTGTGAAAAGGTCAAGTTAGCTCTAAAAATTATCTCTAAAAATAATGTGAATGGACCACCACCATCTAGCTTCAGAAATTTTTCATTTTTCCCAACTAGAAACTGCCCATTGAACAGTAACGTTCCATTCCTCTCTACCTTACTCTTCATCATTCCCCTTTCTCTTTCATTTGTACTACCATAAATAACTCTTTAATGAATGGTTTACAAAAGACATACATTTGAAAATATATTTTTTCTGAAATATTTCACTCAGCAACTCTGGTTACTTGAACTTCCTGTATATATAAATTTATGAAAACAGAGAACTAAAAGGCTGCAAAACTGGAAGGAATCCACTGAAAGTCATTTAATTCAAACTTCTCATCTTCACTGTTCACTCCTCCAAAAAAACACACACACAAATGCCCATTTGGTGATTTTTTAATTAAACTCTAGTGGCATGTTAAATCAATAGAATTATTTTCTGAAAATTAAATGATGGAAGCTATACATATAGATTGCTTTCCTTTTCCTCCAGGGAAAACATTAAGAAAATGGATTTGCCTGACAGAGCACTGTGTTCTTTCCTAGTGGATTAGTGAAAGTGATTATACACATGGTAAAAGAAAGACTTTGCTATGGTTTCTTTTGTGGGTCTTTAAAGTGGCCCACAAGTTCTTTCAGGTGATCAGGCCCTGCACTCTCTTTCTGATCTCCTCTCCTTTGGTTCTCCTGTTTCCTTATCATGCATGCTCCGGCTCCATGGCCTTTGCACTTTTTATTCCCTTTGTCTGGTTCTTTCTTTTATCTCTTTCATATGTTGTCTCTACGTCACCTTATCAGTGAGGTGCTTCCCATTTACCCCTGTAGAGGGAGCTCTTGGAAGCAAGATCATCCACCTCTATCTGAATCCCTCATGCCCTTTTACCTACTTCCTGTTTCTTTCCTTAACACCTAAAAGCATGTATCATACTATACTTCAGGCAGGTATGCATTTTTTTTGGAGGGGGTAAATGTGTGTATGTATGCAGGTGGGCAGGTGGATAGGCAAGTAGGCAGTGTTCCTCTGGAATGTAAGCTCCATGAGGGTGGAACCTTGTATTCTTTGCTGCTCTATCTCCAGCACCTAGACAATGACTGTCACATAAGTTGTGCTTAGTACTTACTTACTTAATGAATAAATTAATGACTTTTTAATAAAATCAAGAGTCTGATTTTAGTTTCATTAGTGAGATCATCCCTCGATAGAAACAGAAAGATAATATTTTCCTTGTCTACTTCATGGACACTCAGGAAAATATAAGATGATATATGTAAAATTTTAAACTCTGAAGTAATACACAACTCAAGGATGAAGACAATGCATTGCTAGGCATATAATAAATACTGACAAGATACCTGACATCTTTCAGCTATCATAAAGTCAATAATTCTGTAGGTTCCATCTCTTGCCCTCTGGGATCTCTCTCTTGGCCTTTGCACATGAAGCTTTTTCTTTCTGGAACAACTTTTCTGTTTTCCTTTATGCTGAATCTTACTCTTGTTATTTATTCCTTCAATTCAAGGAACAGAAACCATTTCCAAATTTTCCTAGTTAGACAGTATCTTGTAGTTAGGAAATCTTTCCTCGATTCTAACAATTACCCCATATTCATTTCTATCACGGCATTCAATGCATTCTATTATATGGTTGGCTTCCTTCACTAGGCAAGTAATAATTAAACTAAGTTGGCAATTTTATCTTTTTAGCTCTATTGTCTAGGACCCAGTGGGTGTCCAAGTCATAACTGGATAGATGAATGCATGTGTACAACAGGCAGACATATTTATTATATTTCACTCTGTCCACATTTGTTCCAAACTATCAACTCCTCCCCTATTTAATACTGTCGCCCTGTTGCTTCAAAAATACATTACCTTTTTAAAGGTACAGGGATATCTGGGCATTCTTCTTTTTGTATTTGTGCACCCATCCCCTTCAAATTCTAGTACCTTATAAATGGCTCAATGAAGGAGCAGATGGGGACTATTTTCTCAAATGCACTGCTGGGCTTAATAACCTTCACCACTAGGCAATATCTGAAAATAAATAGAGCTCTATGCCAGCCTTTTCCTAGAATCCAGTAATGGAAGTGGAGCCAACTGCACTGTCCACTTTCATGACTGCAACCAAGTCAGTGTTTATGATGCACAGGGCAATGGATTGGGGTTACCAAATTCTATATCTTGGCCAGAAGTTTTGTAGATAGGTTATCACATGTCTCCTGAAAGACCAAATATGCCTACTTCTCTGTTCTTCCTACCATCCAGAAAGTGAGCATATGACGATTACATTAAGTTTCTAATTGTCTTAGAAATTTGCTTCATCTAATTACTACCACCATTCTCATATTTTCTATTTCATCAAATTCTAAATATTTTATAAAATTCTCCAAGAGCTTCTAGAGAAAAACTCAACTGTGACAAACTACCACCTACATTTTTTTTTTACTGAATAATTGATAACTAGTTTCTTTGCTTTAAGAAAAGTTTATATTAAATATTCAAAAATTGGGATTTAAAATGTAGATAACATAATTCCAAAAGAGCATGCATTATGTTGATGCATGTTACACTACTATGAGTGTCACTGAAAATAAAAATGAGAGTAAAATGGTTTAATAATGCAGGACAGTTCCGAATACATCAGTATTCATTATGTTATAGCTTGTCATTGGTTTTATTCTCAGTATCTAACTTAAGAAAATCCATTACTGACTACAAGATCAAAGTTGGGTTTTTTCCCCCAATTTCATTAAGATTAAGTAGTTCACAGTAACATCTACTTATTTATCTATTAGTAGATTTGGTGTGCTTATGCTTCAAATGAGAAAAGGTTTAGCTTATCCACAGTCCTTCTTACTTTTTCTTTCTTTATTCAGCAAGTATTTATGGAGATTTTGTTATAACTCATATTAGGCATTTAGTTTACAATGGGTAACAAAAAATGAATATTCCTCCTGCCCTTCTGAACTTAGGAAAACAATATAGAAATAACTGTTTAAGTATTACAAAAAGATTACACTTGACTTAAAAAAAATTATTGATATGGTGGTTGGAGGAGATGCTTTTATACGTAGGTGATTTAAGCTGAGGTTTGAAAAAGAAGCAGCCTTCACCAAAGAAAGTAGTTGAGAGAATTCCATTTAGAAGGCAGGCTGCTACACAGACCTTGTGAATATGAGAGCTCATGTGCCTAGAATGGAGAAGGAACTGACAAAAATTTCAGTTTCAGTTGTGAGAATGATATGGGTAGGGGCAACCAAGTACACACTTGGGCAGCCTGCAGCGTGAAGAGACTGGCATACACCTGAGGGGTTGAGTGCAGTCAGAAGAGAAAGAGGAACCGTACTTCCTAGTTTGATCCTGGATGCTGTTTGTGAAGCGGCAAAAAGTAAATTGACTTGAGATCTTTGAATGTGAAACTGAAGAACATGGTAATGAATAATATACAGAATGACTGTCTAATAATATGCAGAAACGGATAAGAAAAGCTTAAAAATGACTGCTAGGTTTCTGATTTTAATAGCTGGATGGGTAATTATGTCCTTGACTTCTAGGATAAGAAGAGTATATAAGACTGGCGTATATTCAGTGTGGACCTGTGGAGTATGCAGCTACTTTTACACATTTAGGAGAAGATGCCAAGCTTGAATTCAGATGTTTTAGAACTCAGCGATATGAGCTGCCCAGGCTGTACATTTAGAGGTCTCAATACATGAGGGTAATTGAAATCATAGATATGTATGACACTTTAGGAGAGACAATAAAATAAAAGATTGCTGTGAAAAACAAAACAAATCAAAAACAAGCCAAACACAACACTCCCCTTTGCAAAAGATAGTGATGGAGTTACTAGTAAAATGGGTTCAGCCATATTCAGATAATCTACTTGTGTTTCCTTCCGAAATGTCCAGTATAAGCCAATGTTGTGGAGACATTTGGTAGTTACTCTATTGTGATCTGGATTCCAGTCTCATTTATGTCACAAACTAGCATCAGGAGCTAGGATATATCTAAAGAAAGAAGCATTCATCTAAATAATCTCCATATAAACAATTTATGTGAAGGTCTGGTCAGTTTTCTGGGCAATTTGAGCAATGCTGATGGTTTACAGCTTTAATGGGTCACAATTTTTTCCTCTTTTCGTCTACACGAAAGTTTACTTATATCAATGATACTGAAAAACAGATCCTAGTAGTTATTCTGCAACTTATGCTCTAAAGAGAACAGAATTAGCCTTTTTATAAATTATGTCCTAGAAAAGATAAGTCATAAGTATTTTCATGGAAAAGACTCAAATATGGCAAAGCCTTAAAGTCGTAATACTGAGTTAACTTTTGAGAGAAAGTTCTTCTTACACAGCAAACACGTAAGTAGAATGAGCACAACTGCCAAAATGTGACATAAAGCAACCTCCTATGCCATACCTGTTTGGAGAGCCAAGTATCTGATGTCATCTCATATTTCTGAAAAGAAACAATGAACTCCATGAAGCTTTTCTAAACACCAAAATGAGCATGCATCAATGTAACTTTTTTTTTTTAACACATAATCCTTTAGGCATTTTCTTTTCTCTTCAACTCATGAAATACCATGAGACATCCCTATTGTCACTACTGATTTCAATGAATGAATAAGTACAGAATTGGGATTAAATGATAATTTAATTATAAAATCTTTCCTTTGGTGAACTCCTTTAGAATTCCCAGTAGTATGTCACCAGGGAGAGAAGATCATTTTCCAGTGCTGTTTGATTACCTCATTCAAACTGTTTTGAACCACCAGGCACTGTCTCTTTTCACCTCTAGGCATCATTGGGAAACAAAATTATTAAGTCCTTCAAAAGAACTGGGCAAACAGCCAGGAATAAAATGAAAAGGTAGATGTTCTTTCAACATTCAATCCACTCTCCATAATAGTCATTTTCTTTTCTTAAGGAAAAACAATTAAACATTTGAAAGGACAAAATTTTATGTTCCATTAAAGTAATCTTACAAATGATCAGAACCAAGATCATATTTCACAAAGCAAAATGAGATGAATTTAATCTCAAATTAAATATGTACAGATACAATAAATTTTACTAGTACTGTTTACATACAAGAACTTAGGAAAATCTTGTACTTTAAAAAATGAGTCTGTAATAAAAATATTTAAATGAGGGGCACCTGGGTGGCTCAGTGGGTTAAAGTCTCTGCTTTCAGCTCGGGTCATGATCCCGGGGTCCTGGGATCAAGACCCACATGGGCTCTCTGCTCAGCAGGGAGCCTGCTTCCACCTCTCTCTCTATCTGCCTGCCTCTCTGCCTACTTGTGATCTCTGCCTGTCAAATAAATAAATAAAATCTTTAAAAAAATATTTAAATGAAAATGAAATTACAATATATTATAAATTTTATCTATATGTAAAATATATATATATATTTAAAATTATTATTTATAGGGTTTTTTTTTAACCAGTATCCTCTTTTAAAGGCATATCAATACATTATAATCAAAAACTTTCTCTTTTCAGGGCCTGTTTCTATTTTGTTTATTTCACTAGACTTTGTTACATATAGATATCAAGAAAACATCTAACTAAATTATTCCTTGATTTTTCTATTTGCATCTCTGCAATAACCATCCTTGGTAAATATGAAACACAGACACACAAGAATATATATTGGTGTCACTTTTCACTAATATTACTAAGTTTTGCTAGAATCCCTGGAAGTCCAAAGTTTCACATGCATTTGCATTTATTTGTCTTATTATTTCAATTATGGTAGAAAGTAAACTCTTCTTTAAGTTTATAAATAGATTAGAAATATATTAGGAATATAACAATATCAATAAGGTACCAAATCAATAATATGACAGGGCTCCTATATCTATTTTCTGATGAAGCATTCTGATACATTCTTGCCATTATCTATACAGATTATCATTATATAGGAAAGATGACAGGCTTTCTCTGACTAGAATATATACATGCCAATTTCTAAGTAATATATTATCTGCCGAATAAGAAACCGTTCAGAATACTTTAACAAATAAGTGGTAAAATACTAGCCAACCTATCAGATGAAAGATGATGACTGAAATAAATTTTTTAATAAATACAAGCTAAACATAAAGAGCATTAGTCAAATCCAGTAAGTAAATGGCAGACTCATCAGCTTTATCTCCGCATCCATGCTCACCACTCCAATCAAAGACAAATTTCTTCCCCCTTTCCCTTTTATAGACCATTTAAAAACTATGTTTTAATATTGGAGTATAATTTGTATATAGTGATATGTACAGCTCTAAAGTGTGATGAGTTTTGACAGATATATTTATATCCCATCAAGATATAAGATCTTTACATTTCCTCACACGTTCTCTCATGCCCCTTCCCAGAGGTTCCAAAAAGGCAGTCATTGTTTCCCATAGATGAGTCTTGCCTATTTTAGAAGTTCAGATAATTGAAATTATGTATTCTGTACTCTTTTGAGTGGCACTTCTTTCACACCATGTTTCTGAGATGCACTCATATTGCTGGACATATCAGTATTCTTTTTCTTTTTAAATTGCTTAACAGAATTCTGTTGTATAGATATGGCTCATTTTGCTTATTCATTCCTTGTTAATAGATAATTAGATAGCTTCTAATTTTTAGTTACTGTAAATTAAGCTTCTCTAAAGATTTTTTTTAAACAAATCCTTTGTGGATACAGGTGTTTTTTCTTTTCCAAATATCTAAGAATGGAGTTACTGGAGTATGGAGTATATCTATATCTATCTATCTATACACACACACATATATGTAATATACATTATAATATACATATGTTTTATATGTGTATGTGTAACTTGAAAATGCAAAATCATTTTTTAAACTAGCTGTATCATTTTACACTTCTACTCATGAAGAACAAGAACTGCAATTTTCTACATCCTCATCAATAATGTCATTTTTTGTTGTTTTAATTTTAGTCATTCTAATGGTATATAGTGTTATCTCATTATGATTTAATCTATGTTTTCCTATGTCTAATGTTGAATACTTTATCATGCATTTATTACTTCCTTATGCACTTCTCTCCACGTTTTGCCTTTTTATTGGGTTGTCTTTTCATGATTGAGATGTGTATTTTTTTTGTTAGATACACATTTTGCAAAATAGTTTTTGCAAAAATTTTTAGCTGTTCATTTTAGCTGTTCTGTTAAGCTGTTTCTTAACAGTGTCTGGTGCGAAGTTTCTGATTTTGCACTGCCATATTCATTTAGAATCAACCTGTTTCTACAGAAATTCCCAATTCTTCTGGGAATTTGTGTTGTACTGAAACTACAGTTAGTTCACTCTGAGTAGAATGCCACCTGTAATATTCAGCCTTTCAAGTCCAGCATGTGGTATAGCTTCTATTTATTCAGGTCTTTCTTAATGTGTGTCAAAAATGTAGTTTTCAATATGGGGATTTTGCACACTATTTGTTAAATTTATCCTTATGTATTTAATGTTTTTAAAAATTTTAGTGGCATTTTTATTTTTCATTATAATGTTATGAGTATATAGGAACACATTTTGTTCTGAAAGATTAGTTCAAGAAACACCTGCTTAGCTTTTAGACATATTCCTCATTTATTTATATTTTGTTCCATTTGCTTTATTATTATATCTCTCGATATAGAAACAAAACCATTTGAAGAAAGGGAAAAGCATATTTTTTTTTCAAAATCAATTAAAAGTTGTTAGAAACATACATTTTTTCCTAAATAATTTGATAGAAGTTTTGAGGCATTATATCCATTTACCCCTAAATAATTTAGTAAGCATTTCTTAAGAAATGTATAGTATCCTGTATACATACATGCTTTTTACAGTAAAATAAGAATCAGAAAATTTAACAATTTAAGTTGGTAACCTGACTTGTGAATTGTGACCCATTCTAGGGTGGATTTTTTTGTGTTTTTTGGGCAGGTTTGTTTTTGTTTTTGCAGATGTCTTATTTTTTATTTATGTAATAATGACATCTACAAATAAAGAGAATTTTATTTCTTCCTTACCAATCATCCTGATATTTATCCCTTGCCAAGTTATTCTGGTTAGAGTCTCTAATAAAGTTTCCACACTACAGTGAGAATGTATGTCTTTACCTTACCGATGACATGAAGGTAAGGAAAGTGTTTTACCATAGAGTATAACTTTGAGGTATTTTCTGGGTATTCTTTATCAAATTAAGGATATTTTTCTATTCATTTATATTGAAAGTTATCATGAGTAAATATTAAGTTTTGTCAACTGCTTTTAATTTTTCATCTACTGAGTTACTTGGGTTTTTTTCTGTTAAAATAATGAGTAACATTGATTGGTTTTCAGTACTAAACCAATCATAAGTTACCAAAATAAACCCCATTTAGTCATAATGCACTCTTCTTTATATTGCCATAGATGATATATCAATATGTTTAAGGAATTTTTTGTATACATGTGCATGAGATGTATCGGTCTAAATTGTTCTCATAAAGTCCTTGCCTTGATTTGGTAATAGGATAATGCTATGCTTATAAGATAAATTGAAAAGTTTCCTTCATGGGTGCCTGGGTGGCTCAGTGGGTTAAAGCCTCTGCCTTCGGCTCAGGTCATGATCTCAAGGTCCTGGGATCGAGTCCCGCATCGGGCTCTCTGCTCGGCAGGGAGCCTGCTTCTTCCCTCTCTCTCTGCCTGCCTCTCTGCCTACTTGTGATCTCTCTCTATCAAATAAATAAATAAAATCTTAAAAAAAAAAAAAAGAAAGAAAAGTTTCCTTCTCCACTTTCTGGAAATTGTAAAAATGGTAAAATTTATTGTTTTTTTTTTCCAGTTTTACTGAAATATAATTGACATATAACGTTGTATAAGTTCAGGGTGTACAACATAATGATACATGTATATATTATGAAATGATTACTGCAAGTTTAGTTAACATCCATTACCCCAAGTAACTACATTTTTTTCTTTATGACGGGAACTTTTTAGGTTTACTCTCTTAGCAACTTTCAAATATACAATGAAGCATTGTTAACTATAGTCATCATGTCATACATTACATCCCCAGAAATTATTTATCTTGTAACTGGAAGTTTGTACCTTTTAACCACCTTCACTCAATTTCCCCACCCTCACCCCTCACAAACACTAACCTTTTTTCTGTTTTTATTTTTTATTCCACATATAAGCAAGATCATACAGTATTTGTCTTTACGTCACTCATAATAAATGCCCTCAAGTTTCCTCCCCTATATGTCACAAATAACAGGATTTCTTTCTTTTTTATGGCTAAACAATATTCTAGTGTGTGTGTGTGTGTGTGATTTTCTTAATCCATCCATCCATTGATGGACACTTGTTTTGTTTTGTTTTGTTTTACCGCTGTCCTGGCTATTGTAAATAATGTGCTGCAACAAACATGGGCTTGCAAATATATCTTCGGATAGTGATTTTATTTCCTTCAGATACATATCCAGAATTTGATTTGTTGGGACATATGGAAGTTTTATTTTTAATTTTTTTTGAGGATCTGCCATACTGTTTTCCATAGTGACTATACCAACATAAAATCTTACCACAGGGCACAGGGTTTCCTTTGCTCTACTTCCTCACCAGCAATTATCTCTGGTCTTTTTTGATACTACCCATCCTAACAGGCGTGAGGTGATTAATTCATTGAGGTTTTGATTTGCATTTCCCTAATAATTAGTGATGTTGAACACCTTTTCGTATTTTTGGAAAAATGTCTATTCAGGTCCTTTGCCCATTTTTAAAATTAGATTATTGGGGGTTTTGTTTTGTTTGTTTTTGTTTTATTTTGCTATCTGGTTGAAGGAGATATTTTAAAAATACTTTAGATATTGCAAATCAGATCTATGATTTGCAAACATGTTCTCCCATTCCACAGGTTGGCTTTTCATTTAGTTGACTGTTTCTTTCACCGTACACAAGACTTTTAGTTTGACAGTTTTGATTTACTTAAGTTATCCATTAACTATTAGAAAAAATAAAAACTAGAAAATATTTTTATTTTATTTTATTCATATGTTTGTCATTTGGAGCACCTTTCCTTCCTTCATTTAGATTTGAGGTTTCATTTGATGCTATTTCTTTCAGACTGAATAACTTCATTTCATGTTACTTGAGCAGATCTACTTGTGATAAATTATCTCAGATCTTATTTATCTGAATATGTCTGTCTTCATTTTTGAAAGATACTTTCAGAGTATACAGACTTTTGGTTTACACTGTTTTTCTTTCACTTCTTTAAAAATGTATTCCATTGCTTTCTGGCTTCTATCATTTCTGATGAGAGAGAGGAAGTAATTTTCATTATTCTGTTCCTCCATATGTAACATATTTTTCTCTCAGGCTCCTTTGAAACTTTTCTCATAATCTTTGGTTTACAATAATTTGAGTGTTATGTGCCTATTTATTTTCCTTGTTTTTATTCTGTTTGGGATTTGCTAACTTAGATACATGGGTTAATGGTTTTTCTTCAGATTTGGGATATTTTAAGTCATTCTTTCTTTTTTTGTTTTTTTGCCCCAACATCTCAAACCTTGCCTTCTGTGTGTATTACATCCCTCATATACAACAGCTCAAATTATTCCATACGTAGCTGAGGCTTTGTTCCTTTTTTTTTTCCTCAGTCTTTTTTCCCTCCAGACTTCAGTTTGAATTGTTTCTATTTCCCTGACTACAACAATGCCCAATTTGTGTTTAATCCATCCAATTTTTTCATTTCAGATACTGTTCTCTTTAGTTCCTGAAATTCCATTGTTTTGTATTTTATAGTTCTGTTTCCCTACTGAAATATCTCATCTATTTATAAATTAGGGCCACCCGTTAATTTGCCAAGAATCTTTCCAACAGCTTTATAAAAAAACTCTGTACCTGTTAATTCTAACATCTCTATTCTGTGTAAGTCTGCTTTTATAACTATTTTTGAAGGGAGGTAGGCAGGTTACATTTTCTATTTTTCTACATGTATAGTATGTTTTGATTGTGTAATTGATATTTTAAATTTTAATTCTCCATTTAAAAGAGTAAACTTTGTTCTAGGAAGACAGTTAATTTATAGGCATGTACTTGATCCTTTCCAGCTTGATATAAAGGTTTACTGTAAAGAGTATAGAACAGCCTTATTTCTAATGCATTTTTCTTTCTGGGCTGTGAGTTGAATGCAAAGGGTTTTCAGTGAGAGTGCTCTATTTTTTGCTGTTCAGCACTCCAAAGTCTCCAAGCATTACGAAACCTGCAGATTCTCTATTTGCTTCTCTCTCTGTGAAGTGTGTCCTGTACTTGCACAGTTAAGCATTGAGCTAAAGCCTTTTTTTTTTTTTTTTTTTTTTTAATTTTAAGAGCTAAAGTCCTAAGAGGTCCTTTACATAGATTGCTGGAGCTCTTCTCTCTATAGCTCCAAATCTTGTGGTACTTATCCTGCAAATTTCAGCCACCACGAGAGCCTCAAACTGATTCTCCCTGCTGACTTGGATCAGTGATACCACTGAGCTTTTCTAGGACTCCATTAGCTTGCACTGTGTGTGTGCCCTACAGGAAGCTAGGCTTATCTTATATGTTTACATTATTTCACTTTTTATGTCCTGATCCTGCTATTGTCCAGTATCTGAGAGTAGTTGTTTAATTCATTTTACATAGGTTTATAGTTAACTACAGCAGAGAGGTTAGGCTGGCAAAATTTACTCCATCCTGTCCAGAAATAGAAGTTTGAAAACTCTGTTTTTAAGTAACTGGGAATACTTTACTACTCACCAATAGAGGCATATACACAACAACAATTACAGTATACCCTCAGTTAAGAACTTTAAGAATTACATATAGGATTTATTGCAGAGCTTATAAAAAATGATTAGAGAAATAGAAATACAAACTGCTTTCAAAACACAATGGTTCAAAGGACCAGTTTTTTCTTTTACTCTTCTTATTTAATTTTAAAAAAGAGACACTGTTCATTATTTTAGAAGACTAATCTGAACTACCAAAAAAGGATGGAATTATTGGAATGTGATTGAAGAAGACAGGAAAAACAGTCCACATTCCTAAGTTAATCAAACTCAAAATATGGAGAAAAAGATGTATTTGAGAATTAAACTAATGTGGTTTAGACTCCACTTTATACTATAAAAGAATTCATTTTTTTTACAGTTTGGTCTTTTTTTTTTTTCCTCTTTTGCTTATCACCCATTTCTCTCACTTCAAAGTTTGGATGATTTATGGATTAAAGTATATACTTCTAATAGAATGACTCTTTCCCAACTACCTCTGGAAGTTAAATATTGGTTTTTGTACAATGGATTGCTTGATATCCCTTTGAGAGTAGCATAAAGTACTTCATTTTAAGCATAAGAGAAAAGTAAATTACACTCACTCTACTGCAGGCGCCAGTGGTAGTCTCACAGACTGTGAGGATGGAGATGTTCTGAGGCCGATTTAACCATCTGACCACCGTCTTGGTATTGCTTACCCATTTAACCATAGTGATATAATATTCTCTAGTTGGGAAACAACAACAACAACAAAATTTACATTTAGAGCCAGAGAACCTGTATAGCACTACTGACATACACTTGTTATTTTATATGCAAGGATAAATGAAGCATTATAAGGATGCCACATCATATTAATTTCTATTTATGTACACGTACACATCTGCTATTCTGAATATTCCCACATAAATACAAATATGTGTGTATGTATGTAAACACATGTGCATTTACATACACATGCAAATGTACCAAGAATTTGAGAATAAATATGAAAGTAAATGATATTCCAGAAAGGAAATCCTTGGCAAAATCAAAATAATCAAGATAATAGACATATGAATAATTTTTAAACTGTCTATTGGTTAGCACTAATGTGTAATAAGCATAAATTTTTAAGCTGCATTTTATTTTTGTAAAAAGTAGTATCAACTAAAAGGCAAAACTTGTTCTTCACTTAATAATTATTTCTTACGCATGATCTCCATGTTATTTCACTTTACCCATGGGGAGTTGCATGATAGAGCTATTAGTTTTTATTTATTTATTTTGTGTGTGGTCTTTCTCAGTTGTGAGTCAAGGGCCAGTTCCAGTCATAATCATCATATATTCATATACACACATATGCATATATATATATTAATTTCTTAAAGTCTTCTTTATTTGAAACAGTTTAAAACAAAAAAGGAATTCAATTGATGGAGATGAGGGGCTACTGAATTTTCCGTATAGTGAGGACACTAATTACTGGAGCCTGTGATGTTCTCAGGCTATTTCTAGATTGGGAAAGCTTATGTTTTTCCCTATAGTTAGTTTGTATTTCTTTCATTGCAGATTCTATGATTGGAAATTTACATACTATATCAAAAAACCCTCAATCCACACAGACAAAATGCAGTAATCAACACTGATTCAATTTATTATGAAAAGAAAAAAAAAACTTTTCAAAAAATTTGCCCAGCTTCAGAACAGATGAGATGATTTAAAGTGGCATCTGTGTGGTGCTCAGAAGGGGCATGTGCACCCGAATGTTTATAGCAGCAATGTCCACAATTGCCAAACTATGGAAAGAACCTAGATGTCCATCAACAGATTAATGGATAAAAAGAGGTGGTATATATACACAATGGAATACTATGCAGCCATCAAAAGAAATGAAATCTTGCCATTTGCGACAACATGGATGGAACTAGAGCGTATCATGCTTAGTGAAATAAGTCAAACTATCACATGATCTCCCTGATATGAGGAAGTGGTGATGCAACATGGGGGCTTAAGGGGGTAGGAGAAGAATAAATGAAACAAGATGGGATTGGGAGGGAGACAAACCATAAGTGACTCTTAATCTCACAAAACAAACTGAGGGTTGCTGGGAGGAGAGGGGTTGGGAGAAGGGGGGTGGGGTTATGGACATTGGGGAGGGTATGTGCTATGGTGAGTGCTGTGAAGTGTGTAAACCTGGCGATTCACAGACCTGTACCCCTGGGGATAAAATATATTATATGTTTATAAAATATAAAAAATTAAAAATTAAAAAAATAAATAAATAAAAATTAAAAAAAAAAAACCAAAACTGAGTTTCAGGGGCACCTGGATGACTCAGTGGGTTAAACCCTCTGCCTTCAGCTCAGGTCATGATCTCAGGGTCCTGGGATCGAGCCCTGCATCGGGCTCACGGCTCAGCAAGGAGCCTGCTTCTTCCTCTCTCTCTCTCTGCCTACTCGTGATCTCTGTCTGTCAAATAAATAAATAAAATCTTTAAAATAAATAAATAAACAAATAAATAAATAAATAAAGTGGCTTCTGTGAGCACAGTCTTCAAATTAATCCACCCAGAGGCACCTGGGTGCTTCAGTCTGTTAAGTGTCCAACTCTTGGCAGCAATCTCATGGGCAGTGAGATCAGGAACCCTGTCTCTCCATGCTCAGTGGGGAGTCTGCTTGAAGAGACTCTCCCTCTGCCCCTCCCTCCCTCAAATAAATAAATCTTTTAAAAAATTCACCCAGTTTTTATGTCACTTAGGAAAAAATCATGTATGAGTAGAAAAGCTTTGTGATACAAATCACTTGTCCTTAGACACTTGTGGGTTAGACATTTAGCTACATGAATCTTACATTTCTAACATTTCTGAAAAGCTACTGCTTCCTCCAGAAAACTGGTTAGCCCATCAGAAAGCGAAGACGTCAGCCGAAGGGCAAGCAAAACTTAGCATACAGTGAAGCCTGCCATATTTTCTTGAACAATCTCTCCAAGACCGCTGACAGCTTTCAAAACCAGCTAAGTCTCACTTCAAAATGCCAAGAAATTCAGTGAAAGTTCTCTGAATAGTTAACAAAGACAACTTTGAATCACATGTGCAACTAACTGGTTTAGGATTAATCTTTGGCCAAAGGAGCGGCCCTTGTGATTCTTCAAAGAATCATATCCAGTTCATTTTTACTGTGTTTTGGTTTAAACTGATTTATTTTGCAAGCATTATCATATTCAGCAGTATAAATATTGAAAAGGAGAAAATATAGGTATTAACCTTTAATGGATTTATCTAGAGAATTTATCATGGAGAAAAATGGCAATGGATACTATAACCAGGAAAAGAAACCCTGAATTCTGACAATATATATTTCTGATTAATTGTTATAAATGTTGTTTAGAATTGAAGTAAAAAATAATTTGGTTATTGTAAACAACTGACCAAACACTGTAAAATCAAGGAGGTTATATTTATAGAAAAATCTAGATAGAACTGGTAGATATAAGTTTTCAAACTCGATCAGGAATTTATCTTAGTTAAGTGAGTAATATTGCATATTGTGTCAAATGAGATGACAACCAACATGAATAACTTTTAAAATAAATAACAACTGTAACAACAAAATTTAAATTTAAATATTCATCTTGAGTGTTTTCCCTTTCAAAGTAGCCCTCAAGTGTAATGTTACAAGAACATCTTCATTATAATGTCTTCACAGACACTGACACATATTTATTATCTATGATGTAAAATCTTGACTTTTAAAAAGGACTTTAGAAAAGCAACTAAAATACAACCAAGGCAAAACTGGTGAATAAATGATTTTTTTGTAAGGGGTACACTAATTTAGGTGTAAAATTAAGTTAAAGTAATTAATTCATAGTTATACCACTCATCTTTCTCTTTGATTAAATACTGTGATTATTTTGTGTTTGTACATAATGTATCTAGTTGCCTATAAGGAGAATTTAGCATGATGTAAACTGTCTTAGTATTGACCTTATTTATAATCTGAAAGATAAGAGTTGCTCTCAAAATTGAATTTATAAGGTTTTTCAGGGGTAATTTCAAGCCATTGAAATTTCCATGATAAAGAGTTGGGGTTACCTAAAATGAAAATTAAAATAGAGCTTGACACATAAGAAGTAAGACACATCCTGTATTCCTTCTTTGCTTATTCCAGGATCCTAAGTGCAGCTCTCCTTAGTTTTCTCATAAGTAATCAGGCTTCCTCTGAATGAGGATTAGGGAAAGGCCATTACTTAGAAATCATACTCCTTGGCCTGCCTGCTGCTGATGTGGCTGTCTTCCTGGACTCCATATCATGAACACATTAGATCTGGTGTCACAACCATTGACTAGCAGAACTGCCCCCTCCTTATAATTGTCTTTCGTGCTTGTTCGTAGTATCCATGGCTCTGGATTACCCAGGAAGTCCGCAAGGACCTCACCCTCTTGAGCCACAGAGCCAAGTGTGTTAGGTGGACTGCACTCAAGAAAGACTTTGAATCAACTGAGTGGTCTGGCACAGAAGATCTAATTGTTTACAAGGGTATGTGGAATGGAGGCCCAGCATTACTAGCAGAAAGGTACTATGTTAGAAGTCACACCTGTGTTTTCACTGGCTTTCTCTCCAATCATTACTCTGTGTTCATAACATAATCTTTGTATACATAGCATTGCACTGAGCTCACTCTCTTCCAGATAATCCAGGATCTCTACCCATGACTGTATTGTAATGGCATGTATGACCAAGCCATAGCTAGTGATCTGCAAAGACCATTGTTAGTAACTATGGATTACTTGTAAGAAGGGTCATTTAGGGCATTTCCATGAACATAGAATAATTTCTTAATTTGATTTTTTTAAGACAAAAATATTCTTTAGCAGAAAAAAAATGTAGACTAGGCATACTTCAATGATACAGAAGAAAAAGCATGGTGCTCTCAAGCGTGACAGGTAATATTACAATGTCACATCAGAGATACTAAAAATAATGGGTCACAAAGGGTGGAAGACTAAAGAAAGATTTCAAATAAATAAAATAATGTCAGAGACACAGAGTAAGGAGAAACCAAAGACAAAATGCTACCATTACTCTTCAGCCTGGAGATATCTGAATACAAAGTAGAACAACTTCCTCAAAACAACAGACATGCCAACCTGTGGAAAGATCTATATGATTCATTACTATAAAACATCTTTCCACCAGGGGGCGCCGGGGTGGCTTCTGACTCCTGATTTCTGGTCCAGTCAAAATTTCAGGCTCCTGAGATGGAGCCTCTTGTGGAGCTCTGTGCTAGGGTGGAGCCTGCTTAAGATTCTCTCTCCCCCAAACCGCCCCCGCCCCCACCAAAAAAAAAAAAAAAAGAATAAAAAAAAATTTTCTACCAGAACGTAAATGTGTATTTTTTAATTTATTATTTTTATTAATATATAATGCATTATTTGCTCCAGGGGTACAGGACTGTAAATCATCAGGCTTACACACTTCACAGCACTCACCACTTCACATACCCTCCCCAATGTTCATAACCCAACTTAAATGTGTATTTTTAAAATCTTAATTATAAATCCCAATAATGATACAGAATGCTTACAATACCTTATATTCATAGTGTAAAAATTTGTAAAATGTTCCTTTCTCTTAAGATGAGATGAATCATCTAACTCCCAAATGGGTCTGGAATGTTCATAAAGGGGCACTAGTGAGTTCCTACTGTGCTACATTCTGAAGAATCAATACAGACAATAGTTAAAGATAAGAGTATGAGCTGAATTCCTATTGAAGAAAAGTTGCATTCATAATCTGATTTTGTTTGATAGAGGATCTTTAGCTGAATCACAAATATATTTTTTTGAAAAAATGAAGGAGTGTGTGAGAAAGAAAAAGGAAGAGAAATTATGTCTTTCTCCAAGTTATGGTATCCTTTTAGTTTCTTTTTAAAGCCATATAAATGAATTAAAATTTGTTTTACATTCTTTGACTAGAGTTTAAGTATCTGGTGTTAAGCAAGGTCTACTGAATGATGATTCTAGCTTGGAGACATATTTCTATTACACTTATAAACATGAGTTGTTATAAATCTATCAACCAGCCAAATAAACAATCAACAGACCAAAACAAATGATTTATAAATTCTAAACGAATCTTGCTCTTTGGAGTGGGAGTCAAAGAATACAGTTTATAAGGTACCTCAAGCCATAAAAGACCATCTTTCTATTTATCTTATACATTTTCCTCCCTATTTAGGTGTGTACATACACGTTTAATAATTATTACGGCCACAAGGGTGATATTATGAGAGGATAAGAGATGAAGTTCAAGTTTAGTGGAAAAAAAGGAAGTCCCAAAAAGAAAAAAAAAAAAAAAGATAAGGTTTATAACTGCACAAAGTAACAGAATATGATTCATTATTAATTGCCATATGCATATCTAAAGATAATATAAAATACTGATGCTTAGATAATGAACAAAAAAGTAAACAAGTAAATTATTACAGAATGAATGAATTATTTGGGTATACTGTTATTGAGAGCTTAAATAGAACATCAAATGATAATGGGTAGCTCTGAACAAAACACAAACTGCAAAAAGAGAGGGCATTTGATGGTCTTTATTTTTTTTTATCTTTTTATTTTTTTTATAAACATATAATGTATTATTATCCCCAGGGGTACAGGTCTGTGAATCGCCAGCTTTACACACTTCACAGCACTCACCATAGCACATACCCTCCCCAATGTCCATAACCCCACCACCTTTTCCAGAGCATTTGATGGTCTTAATAGGGCATGGGGAAAGTATGTTAGTAATAAATCAGTTAATGCATGTTTATACTTATAAACTTGAAAAAATAGAAAATGATCTGTATTTCTTGGAGTTTGCAGGAGTTCTGTCACTAATATGAGAATAGTGCTATAATACCAAAAATTTAACTTATGCATTTTATATCTAAAATTTTTAAAATACAAAAAAAGAATCTGAGTTAGCTTAGGAAAATTTAAGAATAACATGGTAGCATAAATTAGGAGAAAAAGGCAAATGAGTTAGAGAGGGAAACAGGCCTTAGTTTCCCATGGAAAACTCCAGGTCCAAAGTATGCTAATGCAACTTAGTGAAGTGCGCATGAGAAAAATACGGCAGGTTTGTAGAAGCACATGCATTAATAAGATAAATCACAGATATGTGTATGTAGATTTGTGTATGAGTGTGTTTGTGTGTTTGTCTAGAAATAGAGAGATTGAAACACACACACACACACACACAGAAAAAGATACAGAGACAGAGATACAGAGATAGAAACAGCACCAGGCAGATACAGAACGCTTTCTCATGTGGCTTCAGAAAAATCACTGTGTCCTCATATGGTCATCACCAACACATGCATAAAGTATAATAAATTTCTTATGGCAAATATTATTCTTAAATTATTTATATGGAATATTCTTCATTTGCCAGGTCCATTCTCCAGTTCTCCCCACCTGCAGCCTCCACAGTGAGGCTGCCTTGCCAGTGGAAGGCCTCTGCAGGAACTTTCAAGTTTGGAAGGATAGTGAGTCCAGGGTATTAATTCCCAGGACCCACTTTCTACTCGGGTGTGGTTTGGCAATGACTGAATTGCTTGGTCTGTGGACAGCTCCTCCTTGGCCATCGTGTTCAGGCCTCTTCAGGATTCATAACTGAGTCTGGACCTCATTCTTTTAGTCCTGAGACAGCAGCACTTTTTCTATTACAGACTTAGAGTTGCCTTCTCATCCTTTGTGAGTTTCCCCTTAATTCTGCTCACATTTTTATTAATAGTCCCTCAACTAACTGCATTTCACTTATCATTCTTGACTGTGTCATCTGTTTAATTTCTAGGACCCTGACCACTAAATTATGAAAAATGACATGCTCTTTTAGATCTCTAACTAGGAGAGCACAACAGTTTCCTAGCTAATTTCTATATGGCTAATGTACTATGTATTAAATATTAGAGATGTTCATAATCCTAAAACAAAACCAATGAAAAAATAAGTTTGGTTTCCATCTTATGTGCAGTCAGATGAATGCAACTTTCTTTGCTTTGCACCATGGATATATCTATTTCATTCATCTGTGTGATTCTGAGCCCATCTAAGTAACACCTATGCTCAGGGTAACTAAATGCGGATGACCTAAAATTCATTTATTACTCTTCTGTGAATTGGACTGAAACTTCCTACGAGAAACAGATGAGTAAGGAAATACATTTCTGTAAAACTGAGCTGGGGTGATATTTAAAATTATCAATTTTGAAGTAAACCTTGATCTTGAGTTTTTCAACAAAAATCATACATTTTGGTATATTTCACATGCTGTAGGTGGCACTGACATAAAACCCTGAGGGAGAAAAAGCAAAATTGTTCAGTGCATTGTATAGATAAGGTATTACTGACTTTCCCCAAACTGCAAACCAAGTTTATCATGAAACCAGCATACTTGAATTACACTTAAGAGATTTTTCTTTATAATATTCTTCCTCACTCTTAGTGGGATCTCATATTTTATTCTGTGTATTAGATTTATATCTAAGGATATGTGATACCTTTTTGCCATGGATGACTAAATTTATCATATTGTACTTTGAATATTACAGATATGTACTTAACTAATAACCCAATAAATAACAACTGGTTCTGTCTTCAGGAATTTTTGTGTTTGGTGACAGTCTTGGGTTATAACATCAAGGTCCAGAATCACCACCTTTTCTTAAAAAGAAGCTGGATATTGTAAAGTTGATTTCTATTTCAAAGGTTTCAAAAGACTGAGGAAAACAAAAAATTACTACTTTAAAATGAGGTTATTCAGACCAGAGAGACGTAGAGTGACTTGTCCAAGCTCATGTAATGAAATGGTGGCAGAGTTGTGACTCAAACACTCCAGGCTAGTGCCCTTTTCCTGTTAATTCAGAGCATTAAATGAATCAGAAAAAGATAAGAGCTCAGGACCATATAAAATACTAATGGCTTCCATAATTGCTTCATTTGTGACTAATTCTTCCATGACTGGTAGACTGAGTTCAGTATAGAGTTCCTATCTGATTTGGTCAACTCTACTGCATTCTAAATGTCAATTCCAAAAGCCCTGTAAGATCTTCCATCATGACCTGCATGAAATGGTCTATAACTAGAAAAAGGCTTTACTATATTCCTACCTCTATTACCAACTAATCTTGGGGTTCTATTTTCTCTCTGGGCCTCATCTTTTCCTTCAATAATAGAAACAGATTGTTTTAGGTGGCTATGGGCGACCTTCCAGTGTAAGCAGTCCATAAATTTTTAATAACTTTAAAATTGAGAAAATTTCCACACACTGCAGGCTCCACTGTCTGTGAAAATCTGCAACTGTGATGGAATTTTCCCAAATATATCACTGGAACATTTGAGTGGAATTTATATTTGAATCAGTCCCCTAGCACTAATGGTTGATGGCATCAAAACAAAACTTGAGCTTAGCCCCATATCACTCAATAGTTGAAAGTATTTTCCTAAATCAGCTACATATTCCATCATCAGAACAGTTGTAAAGTTTCAAAGGGTTGCACTAATTGACAGAATACCCCTGAAGTTTCAGATCACTCTGAATTTTAAAATCCACATGGTTATTTGATCCATTGTCTGCTACTGGAGATTTTACTAATACTAGAATTATGCTATGACATACTAAATGTGTTTTTTTTTTCTCTCCATTCAAATTTCTTAGATAAGTAGGCTTCATATGTAGGATATTTTGAATCCACATCTTATTACATTATCCTACCTGGAGAAGAGAGCTAGGGAATTGCTCCCAAGCTATGGGGAGAATTTCTGCTGGAAAACCTACAAAAACTCTAAGAAAATTGTACTCTTTTAAAGAGGACCATTTAAAAAAAAATGGAGTAACTATTCTCAGGAAGAACACTCAATGGAAAATTATCCTTTGCCCCCATCTCCTTGTCAAATCTCCTGCAAAAAGTCTAATTCTCCATATCACTACAATTTAGTCATTTTCTGGTGCTGCTAATCACCTTGAAACTTTAAATGCTCCCTGGGAACAACAAAAAATCCAGAATGAGTTCATTCCTGCACTAATGGGACAACCTCAGATTTATTTTCAAGTGGATTTGCTGAGCTGATCACATCTCTCTAAATTGCAACAAAATGATAATTGAAGTTAAAATAACTATTTCTAAGTAAAAGTAAAATGGAAATCGCATACCTTGATTTAAAGCTGTCAGGAGGCATGAGTTCCAAAGTGTGAGTTGGTCCATATAGGTTTACAACATATAATTTGACGGTTGGGTTCATTTGACCTGCCTTTGAGAAAATGAAGATTGTAATACAAATATATTAAGCATTAAAATATATTGAGAAAAAAGAAAATGTGGTGTGATTCCTTTATAGTATTACATTAGAACAGGGAAAAAGTTTAATTTCTCTGAAGTAGAAATGATTTTAAATTCAACAACCTGATTGCCTTCAATTGTTTTTGTAGATTGCTGTTTCTCAAGCATTTTAGTCAGACAATTAAAGGTGATGGAAAATCATGATGAGTTTATTCATTAGGCAGTGCTTCTGTGTTCTTTCCCTAGAATGACACCAGGAGGGCTGGCTTAACAAAACAACTAGTAGAACAAGCTGCTACTCACATTACAGGATAAGAAATGCAATGAGAAAAGCTAGCTAATTAAAAAAAAAAAAAGTTGAAGAAGAAAAAGATTTGCCAATATGGGTGACACATGCTTAAAATTCCCCATACCTAATCCATCCCAATGCATTAAACATTCCTAGGTTTCCTTTTTTTTTTTTTAATTAGATTCAGAGGTAGAATTCAGTGATTCATCAGTTACATGTAATACCCAGTGCTCATTATATCACATGCTCTCTTTAATGCCCATCACCCAACTACCTGATGCCCCCTTCCCCTCCAGCAGCCCTCAGTTTGTTCTCTGTAGTTAAGAGTCTCCTATGGTTTGCCTCTCCCCCATTATTATCTTGTATCTCCTTCCCTTCCCTCCAGTTCCCTTCTAAGCTTTAGTAAATACCAGATGAAGTGTAAGTGCTCCTTGGGGGGTGGTGGGCCACAGAGCAGTCTGCCTTCACTAAGTACATAGTTAGATGAGTGGAAAGACAGGGACAAGAATCAGTAATAACTAGCCCAGAACATTAGTATGCTTCTGGCTCATAGTATGTAGTAAAGACCCTGCATGAATAATCTTACTAAATATCCTTACTTCGTCCTAAGAATAATTATAACCATTTTCCAGATGACAATGGAGAAGCTAAGCAAACTGTGGAAGGTGGATATCCCATAACCCGGGAAGCCACTATTTAAACCCAGGATGCTCTTCCCTGCTGTGCTTTGCTTCAGTTTGTTCCCAGGCAATGGCCTCCAAAGTTTTTCTAAAGATACTGTGAACTTGTAGGGGGCACAACAGGGACCTTTTACCAATACATCTCAAGCAGTTAGAATGAATGAATAAGAGAATGTTAGCATGAATAAATAATGTAGAGAATCAGGTGACTGCTTGTGGGGCGCTGTGTTCCTAAACAAAGTGCTGATGTGTCATCGTGGAGCAGCGGATGTTTTAGGAGAAGACTATGTGAGATGTAAGAAGAAAGAGGCCATTAAAAGTGGGTTGAGTTAGAAGATGGACAAAAATCCAAGGGGAATTACAAAAATGATTCTTTTAAAAAAGTGATTTAAAGGTGAGAAAGAAAAATCCACATTCAAGTAATTGGCATTGACAAAACCCAAAGTTGAAGAGGACCAGAAGCAACATAACACATTCCACCAGTAGTCCATAATCGCTCCTCGAGGACTGTGTTGTTAGGCTAGTAAATACAAGTAGTACAGAGGGGAAGGCAGAAGGATGAATGAATGGATCCCAGAGGATGTTCAGGGCTCATCCCACTGTGTGATCCCATAACGATGGATTCGTGTCATCATATATTTGTCCAAGCCCGCAGGACGTATAACACACACAGTGAGCTGTAACGTCAACTGTGGACTTCGGGGGATTATGACGCATAGCTTCATCAGATGTAACCAATGTGCTGCTGCAGGGAGTGCCGCTGGTGATGGGGAGACTCTGCACGTGTGTGTGTGCAGGGGGCACGTGTGAATTCTCTCTACCTGTCAGACTTGTGAACCTTAAGCTGCTCTAAAAAAATAGTCTTTTCTTTTTTATTTAAATTCATTCGGTCAAGGTATTGTACATCATTAGTGTTTGGTGTAAACAAAAATGACTGGCATATCTTTGGGGGTGCATCATACACAATTCGGAAGTTTTGAGCCAATGGAAGGAGTCAGGAAAGTCCTTCGCTACAGAAACACTCTGCTATGAAGAGAGATTATGGAAATGGTTCATATAATGAAGGGATTCCTGGAAGATAAGCTATGATCCTGTCTCACAGAGAAGGCTCTTGTGTCAGATTTTATAAAGCTTTTCACTGTTGTAAACCCCTCAAGTGCATGGGCACCTTTGTCTTGGGCAATTTAGCCTTCTACCACACACAGGAGCTCCTTTTCACATCACTCCCATTTCAATTTAATTGCCATGAGCCTCCCTGAAAATCCTGGCCTTATCCATATTTTTTAATCTAACCATTTCTCAAGTTTGACAAGGTTTATTAAAAATCAGAGGCAGGACATAATATTTAGTAGTGCCATTGAAAGTGTTGATCTTTGACCAGTGGCATTCATCAGCAACGCCCAGAATCTTAGAAACAAATTCTGGGCCCCCCGCCAACTCAAAAATCTCCAGGTGTGGGCCTAGGAGTCTTTATTTTAACAAGACTATCAGATGACTATAATTTGTATGTAAATTTGATAAGACTCTGATATATATTTTTTCCAGTAATATATATTATTACTAGTACATAGAGTAATGCATATATGTCCAATAACATATGCTATCATATACATCCATGTACACAATCATATATATTATAGCTCAGTGGTTATCAGAGGTGTTAGCCTGCATCAGAAGTACCCAAAGAGTCCCTGGGTGGTGCAGTCAGCTAAGCGTCTGACTTGATTTTGGCTCAGGTCAGGATCTCAGGGTTCTGGGATTGAGCCCCACATCGGGCTCTGCACTCAGTTAGGGGTCTGGTTGCCCCTCTCCCTATGATCCTCCCTCCACTCACATTCTCTTTCTAGCTCTAAAATAAATAAATAAATGTATTTTGAAAAGGGGGAAAAAATTACCCAGAGGACTGGAGGGCTTGTTTAACAAGATTTTAACCAGCATTTCTCATGTCATGGGGCATGAAAATCTCATTTCTATAGTTCCCCAGATAAGGCTGATGATTCTGGTAAAAGTACCACATTGTGAGAACCAGTTTAGCTTACCCCATGAGTCAGAGAAACCTGGGTTTACATTTTGACTGCTATTTACTAAATATAGACCATGAGCAAGATGTTAAGTATTAATTATTATTATTATTATATTACTATATTATATATTATAAATTATTTTAATATTATTATTAAATTATAAATTAATATTAAATTATAAATTAATATTAAATTATAAATTAATATTATATTAATTATATTAATAATAATAAAGTAATAATCCTCAAGTATTATTTTATTATATTATCAAAAATAAGACAATACTTCACTGAGAGTATGTCATAAGTTAGAAGCTTTGAGCCAAAGCAGGTTTCCGTTCTATAGCTATAAATATCTCATAATTTTGTTATGTGGACTAACAAAAACATTATCTATAAAAGTCTTAAATTTTAAAAAAAATATCTAAACTAGGATACAGTAGTGAATTAGATGTAGTTAAAACACTGACTTCTCTACTTGGTAAAAAATTCTGCTAATTTTTAAAATCCTTCAATAAGCTCATTAAGAAAAAGAGAAATTTAATTAAGTTTGATGTTTCTATCAGTTCTTATCAATGATTAATAATTTTATGACATCCTTTGTCAAAGACATATATGGTTATTACCAAATTGTAAAGCAGGGATTTTTTGTTTGTTCTGTTTTGTTTTTAAAGCTTATTTGTTTCTGTATGCATATACCTGTAAAGGATTACTGATACCCCAGTTAGCTTTTACATGGAAACAAATTATAAAAGCTGTGTACACATGTGGCCAATTTTAGACAAGAAAATACACATCAGGCTGTTTCTAAAATTCAGCTGTCCAGCATTCTATAATCTCAATTAGATTTTTATCTCTCCACGGAGTTTTGAAATTAAGTGCACATTTCAAGTTCATTTGTACCTTTTTTAATATTTGGATCATTTCAATAGTTTGCAAATTAGAAGAGTTCATCTATTTGCTTTTTATAGTCACATTTGCCAGAAAGACTGCATATCTACAGAATCCTTCCTCTATGATTCTGAAACACAAGCCTCAATAATAATTAACCTTATTTTACTGGCAACTAAATTGTCATTAAACGAGATAATGCTTTAATTAAGAAGATTAACCTGAGGTTACTGAGATAGAACTGTGCATCTCTTTTGTGCTGAATTGCTAATGATAGGGTATTTTATGAGTTCTGAATCATGCTGAATTAAGTAAAATACAAATATATTTGTTTAGTGTAAGTATTTCATTAGTAAATCTGACCACATTGAGTATTTGCTGCACTCATTTTAATCTAGTTTAATTTGAAGCACAGTTTAGTGTGAACTCTATGAATGATTTCAATGTCAAAGTACTACTTTTTGGAATTTTATTACAAAAGTAAGAGCAAATCAAAATAATACAGTTGTTGGTGGGAGACTTAGCAAATGTTTTGTTGTAAACCAGAAAATAATAAGACTTTTCAAAGTTTCAGTAATATACCCAAAATGATACTGAAACTTGAGAACAAGGATCAAGCACAGATGTTGCTTTTTTGAGTCCTGTTGTCTTAAGTATCTGGGCAGGGATTTCCTACTAAAAACCTTCTGAGGACTTAAGATTCTTTATCTCGGCGTGGCACCAGGAATAGCTATCTTTTCTTTATGATTAATACTCCTCAATAGTAGTCATTGACACACATTCAGGACTTTCACATTGTATTACAAATCCCTCTCTCTCTATCTCTTTCGAAGAGTGAGACCGTCTAAGAATCCTATGTATATCCCACTACGTATATAGGTAAGTCATTAGGAGTAAATGGAGCACACAGAGCTCCAGATATATTTGTTAGCTTTCCAAGAAGGTAATTTTGATTCCAGCTATGTTTTTGGAGATACAAATTAACCTCTGGTTGTTATACAGAGTGGGACAGAATCAATAAATCTGAGTTATTTCCCTGTTCTCAAAATAACTATGACTTTTATAAAAGCACTTAGCCTTTTAGAGAGCTTGGTTTGTCCATCCGTAAGTAGAGAAAATTGTGAAGAGGTCCAAATAAGGGGGAAAAAAGGTGAAAAGTCTCTCTGAAAATATGAAGCATATTATTAGCACACCTGATTTATGCAAAAGCAAATATTATTATTTGTGGCTAGCTTTACTATTAAGAAACATTAAATAATTAATAAAATAATAACTTACTAATAACGAAGTATCTAGGTTTCTCAACCCAGGATCCTCCTAAGTAAATTTGCTCCGACATTTCTGTTTGTCTATTTGTTTGCCTCAGTTTGTTAAAAAGTTAAGAGGCTCTAGGAGTGTCCAAGTTCAAGCACCAGCATCCCCTAACTGAGAAGGCAATTTGAAAATGCACCTATGGCATTTGGTCTTGTGTTTTGAGTCCTAAGATCCCCACTCCTTTTGGGAAATGAATTACAAAATGTTGTTCCTTCCCTGGGGCTGATTTTATTCCCTTTGTGCAGTTAGAAAACCAAACAGTCATGTGTGAATATCATGCCTGGTCACATATGCTTCTCACAATACGCTACTTTGTTCTGTATTTAAACTGTCAGGTGAACCTTCATTATCATACATAAGAATTAATATATTTGAGAAGCCTTTTCAGTCATTCTCGGGGGGAGGGGGTGCAAATACACTACAGAGGAACCAACTGTCATTCATCAAACATGACCAAATCTAAACTAGAGAAGTGGTAAGTCATGTACCTGAAGTACAATTAAAAAATCTCCTGGTGACTATGGGTTTTTTTGTTGTTGTTAGGTCAAGTTGCCATTGTCTCCTGAAGATCCCTGAGCATATATGCCCTCTAATTTATAACCAGAAAAGACACAAAAAATAATATTTCAAAATTGGAGAATCAGATTCCTCTCAACCTTCTTGTCCTTCTCAGCTGTAAGCCAGCTGTTTAATACCACAGTCTACGGAGGAAGGTGGGGTGGAGAGGGGAAAAAACATAACAACAAACAAGACGGTGCAGAATCTCACTGAGGAAACTCTATTCTTATCCCCGACTCTCTCTATCCAAAGCTATCTTTCTTCCTTCCTCCCTCCCTGCCTTCCTTCTGTAAGTACTTGAGTCTGGTGGATGACAGGAAGATAAGAAAAGTCATGTCTACCCTCACCATGCTTTCATAGAATAATCTATGTGATGGGTAATTTGTCCAATTCCATGCCCAGTTAATGTAACGAACAGGTTACATTAAGGTATAAAACCTATCATGCTTGTGCTGGGGAAACAAAGTACAACTCACTCAGGAATGGCTTAAAAGTAGCTTCTGAGGGCCCCCTGGGTGGCTCAGTCCAGCCAGTTAAGCATCTGCCTTTGGCTCAGGTCATGATCCCAGGTCCTTTGGTAGGCTCCCTGATCAGTGGGGAGTCTATTTCTCCCTCTCCCTTGGTCTCCCTTCTGTTCATGTTCTCTCTCGCTCTCTTGCTCTCTCTCTCAAATAAAGAATAAAATCTCTTAAAAACATAACTTCTACATTGAATTAGCAGCCACCTCTTACCAAATTAAGAGCTGAAATGTGTAAAAAAATTTCCTAAAACATCTTTACATGATTCATGCACAGAAGCCTCATTCATGAGTCTTTTTCTTTGTAATATAAACACAGGGGAAATGTATTTTTTTTTTAAAGAGACCTTAAGTTATCAAAATGTCACACCATAGGAAGAAAAAAACATAACAGTCACACTCCGGATGTTTTTGCAACCTGCTCCCTTATTTGAAAATAGTTTTGCTCGCTGGGCAAGAGTTCCATGTTTGCCTGACTCAATAAAATAGTTTCGTCTATCTTAGCTACAACCTGGCTGTGGCTCTACCCCATCATGTTATAAAGTATGTTCCAGAATATGCTCTGACAAAATAATAACTGATGTTACTACAAATACAAATAAATTCTTTATGCTTAGTCTATTCTTTATTGGTGATTCTCTGTTTAGTCTATTCTTTATAGATATTCTTTATGCTTAGTCTATTTCTTATTGGGGATGCTTTCTGATTTGTCAGTTTTCTATGGGACATTTATAATGCACATTAACATACAGTAAGTATATTAAGTGCTCTAAGAAAGCATCTGCAAGAATGTGGGCTTTATTTTTAACTAAGAAATTTCAACTTATTTGACCATGGGACTTCTTCTTTCCTTATAAGGCCAATAACAACCAGAACAAAACAAATGTTAACACAGAATGGACTTTGGAGAAACATGTGACTTGGCATCAGTGTTGCCCCTAATCTTTTCTCATTTTCTTTCCAACTGGGAAGGCGGGGGGAAAAAAGAGGGAATCAAAGAGAAAGAAATGCAGCAAACGTGGCAGTTGGGAAGCCCTGAATCGTCTCTACTTCTTCCTATCCGAACACTGGACAGGCTACTGCAAGTGACTGTGCCAAACAGGAATGAAAAGCTTCCTTTTTCCCCCCCCTGCAAAGCCAACTTGTTCATGAACCAAGGATACTATCAATCAAGTCACCAGTGTGGAGAAAGAGAACAAACGAGTACTTTCACGTTACTTACCTTAGGATATGGATACTGCTTTCCTTTGGGATACAAGGCTCCAGTAAATCGAGGGATAACCATGTTAGGCACCAACGAATCATTTATCATCAGGAAGGCAAGCCTTTCTCCATCTGGTGACCACCAGTGGGCAATGTGAGAATGCAGAAGTTCCTCTAGAATAAATGAGTGTTATTTGAAACCAACTGTAGAGATGTGGGCTCAGTGACCCACAAACATCTGTCCTTGAAATCTCCATTGCACATATACATTTTTTTTCTATATAATGTGTTGGATTTTATCAATGTTTTAGAGAATTCTGCATTTCTGGGCTCCCCTTTTAGTCACAGAACAAGCCGATGCAATGGCAGGAAAGAATGAAGCAATGAAGTCAGGATTTCATAGGCTGTCAGCAATGTGGACAGAGAAAGTGAAAGCACTGCTGGAGTAAAAAGAGTAAGAGCAGTAACTGAAGACTGAAATATGGCACAAAAAGTATTTATGTATCCACTCATTCACATTTGCATTCAATCATATTTCCATCATCAAGCACGTTAAATACCCACTCTCGTCATCAAACATGTTGAATACCCACTACACTCATGAAATTATTTTAAGCTGTAAAGAAAGAGAATGAGAAATTCGTTACCTTTCTCGTGACCCCAGCTCCACTATTCACTTGTCTATACCTGCTTTCTGGTCCAGAAGATTTACATGGATGAACTACAGCAGAAGGGCCGCCATGCCCTCCAGAGCATGACCTTTATTGTACTATGGCAAGAGATTAGAAGGAGGAGAGTGAAGTCAGAGTATGTATTCCCTTGGCTCTACCATGGCTCTACCATGGACTGTCACTTCAGTCTAGCTGTATGTTTTAAATGATGTCACTACCCCTGTCAATGCAGTCTCTTCTGTGAAATTTTCTCTTTTTGTATCTTGTAATGGCTCATTTCTGTAGTCACAGGTATAACTATAGCTTGGTTGCTACTAGTCTAGATTATAGCTCTGTCCTTCATGGTTTCCCTTTGTAAATGTGGCCTCTTTGTAAATAAATCTTCAGATTACTGAATGTGCCAACTTTGTACCCTGGCAGATACCATGATGAATACCAGTAAGAGACTCAGAAAAGGGACCTTTAAAATTAGATTTTGAGATTAAGTTGGTGATCTATATCTATATACATTTGTATCTGTCCTACCTTTGATGTGATAATCATCTTTCCAGGAGGGAACTGGAGCATAGATAATCCATAGCAAAGGATGGAATCAGGAGTAATCCACTGACACCGGTGATGATACAGAATGAAATGCAGATAGAGATGAAAGGTTTTGGGAGGGTAATTGGTTGTGTACTTAATTGTTACAAGAGTGGCAACTGTAAAAACTGTAAAATGAAGCTCACTTGGTTCATATAACACCTCAGGGAGATTCCATAGGGATAAACTGAAATAGGAACCACGTCTGCAAAACCAAGAATACAAAATAGGTCACCATGGCAACTTTGAAGGAGTCCCTCCCTTCTGCCACTGCAGGCGGATAAGGCAGTGGTCCAAGAGAAAGAGTAAGGGTGGCACAGCTATGACACAAATTAGGGGCCCTACTCCAGGTGTTTTTTTAAAGCTAAGACAGAGATATTGGTGGAGAAGTCCTAGGACACTGGCACATAGGATAAGGATGTTTGGGTAAACATGTGCAGTATACCTGTGCTTTCTGGACTAGTCTCATAAAATAACACATTCATAGTGGAATGTTGCTGTAAGTGTCTAATATTATGGCTGAAGATGCTGAACCTCAAAATTTACACAAGTCTCCTTTCTGACAGAGGCAGCCTCTCTCCCAGGGAGTTAGACATTCTCTGCATTAAGGCAGGGTGAAAGATAAATTCCAAAAAGCTGAGGAATCTATATCCCTAAAAGAGTATTTAGCGATCTAGTAGCATAGTATACAGCAAGGTATCTCTTCTAAAGTAGGAGAAAATTTGTTGGAATTGTACTTACGCTAAAGTAAAGAGGGAATAGATTCTTCTGATTTTGAGTCACAACTTAAACCACATTCACATATGTTGCCCTGTTCTACTTCCCAGGTAACCTGTAAAGTTGCCTGTTTTGAGCAGAGCCTGTGCAAGAAAGGGCTCTGCAGATCAGGGACATGGAACAGCTTTCCCTACCATCTTCGTTTTAAAGGTGCATGGTAAACAGAGATGCTGTGGAGCTTCTGACACTCATTATTATGGCAATCAAAGCACAGGCATTACAAGCTTGAGAAGAAGGCCATTTCCTCCAATGCTGATAAATATTCTCCTTTTCAAAAGCAGCTCTCTCCTGGGCTCTTGCCGAAACAATTAGCCTGACCACAGGATACCAAGTGGCTATGCAGACCAAACTGCCCATCAGGAACTGATTCTTATCTGGTTCACTGACCTTAAAACAGAACACATACAGCAATATCCCACTATAACAGAAGGGGCATATATGGGACTGGACAGAATGCATAAGTAAAATGTACAGATTATTGCATCCTCTGCTTTACCCTCTCTTCTTCAGCTCATATCTAAACAAGATGTGTTTTCTAAGACACACTGATAGGGGAAAAATAAGTGGAGGTCTGGTTTATGGGCAGGTCTGCATGATGTACTTGAAGACTCTGGAATTGGAAAGGCTCTGTACCACAATCTGAGCAATGGCATTGAAAGACTAAAGGAAACATAAAATCCTTCCCGTTGGCAGACTTTTGAAGAAGATATGTACTCTTCTACTTCTTGTGGAAGGAGAGCTGGCTTAAAGCACAGATCTACCCTGATTCATGCACAGTAACTAATAAAAGACCTGATTAGGGTTATGGGAAGACAAAAAGACAAGGAAATTTAGGGAAAGAACTGCATTGATTTATCAAGAGGGGTAAAAATGTAAAAATGTAAAAATATGAAGATACCAGTATCCTACTTAATATCCATAAGAACACATCCACAGCCGAGGAGGCTCTCAATAATCAGATGGACCTTATGACTACCGGGCACATGTCCGTCTGCTTTGGCTCCCACCATTACCCGTCAATGACAGTGGCCGTCATTCAACTCTTGACATGGTATGATTTCCCAGCAGGACCAGCTGGCTACCTGGTGGCAGGGAGACTACCTGGGAAGCATTCCATCAAGAAGGGGTAGCATTTTGTCATTACAAGATAGACACAGGCTCTGTATAGCTATATGCCTGTGCTAGTCATGGAATTACAGAATAGCTTATCCATTACCACAATAATCCACTCTCCTTCACCACGAAACAGGAACTCTTTTACAGCAGAAAGAAGGGCAATTAGGCTCAGACCATGAATTTCACTGTTTTCTTTTAGCTATATGTACCTGGTTTGACGGAAGTGTTAACTAGTCTTCTCTATCCCAGTCTTGGCGTTAAAACAATCCTGAAGTTGGGATGTCATCATAGAGCATACATATGTCCCTCTTGCATAGCCAGAAAACAAAGATCTAGGAACTAAGGGATAGAAGTATAGCATTCTCTATCACTATCGCACCATTACCCCACTGGATATATTTTGTTTCTTGTCTTCACGATAAGGAGATCAATGGGTTTCTGAGTCCTAATGCCTACGGCAGTGGGGGTTGCTTCCACCAAACAATGTCTTAATACTCTTCCTCTGAACTGGAAGCTGAAATTTCCCCCCAATCATGTGGGACTCAGTAGGACTGGGGATGGTGGGGGAACTTGACAGTGTTGTCTGATGATTAAGCTCATCTGCTAGGAAGAATATGTGTCTTCACTATACAACAGAGAGTAAAGAAGACTATATCTGGACTCAGCAGATTCAGAAGTACTCCTTTGTCCAACTTGATCTCATTTTCCAATTCTACATTTCCACATTTCAATTTCCATTTCAGTGGAAAACTGAAAATGTAGCAACCTAATTAAGAAAAAGAGGAAAAGGAATAAGATTTGGCAGGGATAAAACTTTGGTTTGATCCACCATGTAAATGACTCGTATAGTTAAAATACTGGCAGAAGAAAAGAGAAAAATGAATGAGGAGTTCTCAGAGGGAGCTAGGATTACCAGTTAAGGCCAAATGATAACCTTATTTCTTTTCTTGGGCACATTTTCCCCAAAACCTTATATGGAAAACACAAGTGCAGACTGGTACATAAACTGGACTAATAACACTCTACAAAGAAACAGTAGCAGAGGGACACCTGGGTGGCTCAGTCATTAAGCATCTGCCTTCAGCTCATGTCATGATCCCGGTCCTGGGATCGAGCCCCACATCAGGCACCCTGCTGAGTGGGGAGCCTGCTTCTCCCTCCCCCATTCCCTCTACTTCTGTACCCTCTCTTGCTGTATCTCTCTCTGTCAAATAAATAAATAAAATCCTAAAAAAAGAAACAGTAGCAGATGGAACTTCATGTGTTCTTTCAAGGACACAAAGTTTTTATCTGAATAAATTATAACATCCCCATGATCTCTGAGCCTTTGTTGGCTGTCACCAATATGAAACCAGACAAATCAAATGAAGAGAATAAAATTAGTGCATGGTATTTACTTTTTTGGTTCTTACGCACTGGAAACATGTGAGTTTGGCTATGTTCCTCAACCAAAACTTACTGCTTCTATTCCTTGAGAGTCTATAGGATTTCCTCCTTCTAGGTTCTAGTAACAGAGCACTTACCCATCTCACTTCAGGTGTAAATGGCTAAATCAATACTAGCCAAAGGTTGCTACATAACCTTTGTCTTTGACAAGTGGTCCCTTCGTAGATAAAATTTTGTATACTACTTTGAATGTGCCTTTTTTTTCCGGTTGTAATCCTGACCCTGATTTGTACAAGTTACTTACAATTCATATGAGGAGACACGAGTCAGCTAACTGCCAACTGAGTGTAAACTCTTAACTCTTATGAGCCTTGAAGGTACAGAGAGATCAGATTGTCCTGTCTAAAATCAACACTCAGGTTTTCTAAAGAAATGGGTTCTATCCTAAGTGCTGAAATATATCTGTGCAGATACTTCCCAAGAATAAGAACGGCCCAGATTTGAGAGCACCATTCAATAGAAACTAGGTATCATCTACTCTAATTTATTTTAGAGTGAACTATGCCTAGAGTTGCTCCTCACAAAAACACTAAAATAGCAAAGTAGTACACACAAAGATATGTGACTTCCTTCAGGTATAAAAATAAAGCTAACTGAAATGGGAAGAAAATAAATAAAAGAATCTTTAATATGCATCTGCTTAAGAGTGTTCTTAGATATGCACACACTTCTTTAATTGCAACTAATAAGGACTCTTACTCATGGATTGAAACTTCCTGTGTTAATTATATTATTTACAAACAATGTATTTCTACAAATTGCATACCATTCCATCTCAATGAGGGATTGGTTCTTCTTTGTCTTTATTACAATGATTAGAAATTCTCACTGCAGAACAGATGGAGTTTTCAACACATGTTGTTTTATATCAAAGACACTTAAAAACATAGCCTCAACACAAAGTACTTACAGAAAATTAACTAATATATAATCATTGTGTTCAGATTATCATGCTATTCTGAAAAGTAAGCTAATTTTATCCATTTGTAGTTTATCAATTTAGACAGATAAGATTTCCCAAGTATACTCTGCCAGCCAGATGGGTCTATGGTTCATGTTTCCCCTTTATTTTCCTTATCTCACTGTCAAGTTTCTTAAAAGAATTGTCTATATTCATAACCTTCTCACTTCTCATTAATACCTCTATCCACTTCCTTCTGGTACCACAAATCTTCCTTCTGGTACCACAATTTGACTGACTTTGCTCTTATCAATTTCTGGTAGCAAATCCAACAGTAACTAGGGAATGCTTACTTTGTTTGACTTCCTGAGACTCAGCTTTATTATTCTATCTTCCTCTGGCTTCCACGGCTGCATCTCTGACTTTTTCTTTTATCTGTCATAGCCCAGTTTTACTGGGATTTAGTAAGTGCTCAATAAATAATTGCTGAATCAATGAATGCACGAATGTGATTTTCTGTATCCAAGAGAGGACAGAAAAAAAGTGAAAATAGCCATTTTTGCATTCTTCTCAATAAATAACCAAAAAATTTAACAATCTTCATCTGTTGATAAGGATATTGTTTATGCTATCAATTGTTTCTCTTTTTTATTCCTTTCATTCTTAAAGCCCAATGCAAATACCATTTCTTCTATGAAGCCACTCTATATTCCCCCATTCCATTAGAATTAATCCTACTTAAATTTCTAGTTGGTATGTGGACATGTAGTTCTATTTATATTTCTATTTACTATGCTCCAAATGATTCCTTATATAACACGTGTTTACAGTTTTTCACTCCACTAAGTTAGTAATGCCCACAACATGGAAACCCTATTCCTCTTCATATTGCTCTCAGATAATGCTGGAAAGATGTGTCTACTCGATAACTGTTGAACTGAATATCACAGAAGAATTCCTTAAAAACACATTTATAAATCATTTAGGCACATTAGTTCCACTATTTTATATGTTCAAATAACCTCAAGTGACACTTACTTTTTCTATTGCATAGATTTAGTACTTTATAGAAATTTTCCAAGTTGTAGACTTGGTAGCTGTGAACTTTACTTTGTTAGCAAAGAATTCATCTGATATTTTATTTAGTTGAGTTACTATGTTAAATGCGCCAATTTATATGAATAACATGAGATGCATTTTGTGTGAATTGTGTTTAAAATGTTTCATTTTGAGCATAATGTTTCATTTTTCTTCGGAACTTCACCAACTCTTTAAACCACATTTTATTTTATTTGCCTTTTCTTTCCATAGGAATTGAATGATACTAAAATAAGGGACAAAGAGGCTTTAAAATAACACTTCAAGACTTTAAAACCTCGACATATGTGTCTGTGACTGGGATCAACAGCCACACTCACAGATTGGCCTGAACATAAAAAATTTAAGCCTTGCCTTCAAATTTGTTCCACAAAAATATTTTATCTTTTCTGTGATTCCTTCTCTAATCTTTTTTTCTATGATATTTACAAAAGGCAAATTTCAATTAAAGCAATTAAGTGAAAATGTTATATGTTCCTTCTTCAGTCTCCCACACATACTAATTCAGATTGTAATTCATATTTGTAAAGTAACAAAAAAGGAAATCTCCACACTAGAGTATCGCACACATACTGTTGAAGGTCATATGCATTCTTAGATGTCACTGTGCTATGGTGAGTATACGGAAGGGTGTCTTGGAAAACCCCAGTGGTAGTGGGAGATGAAGGTAAATGTGGGACTCTTGGCCCACAAGACAAGTTGGGGATGACGGATGAGGGAAAAAATCAATGGCATCTGAATGGCCTAAATCCCTCTGTCAAACCTTAACACCGATTCCCTTGATACAGTCCCTTCTCTTGGAAATAAAGCAAGAATTGAGGTAAGTCTTTGGTCAACAGGATTCAGATTCTTTGGCTGAGGAAACAGACCTGTGAAATCTAATAGCTTAAGTCCACAACATGTGTCATTCCTTAGGAAATGATGAAAGGCACCAAATTCTAACAGGTAGAGTAGACCAGGGATAAGTACTGGCTTTGAAAATACACATTCACATGCCATCTTTGGCACTCGTAAGCTGTGAGGCCACGTCCAAATCACCCGTCCCCCCTGAGTCTTGGTTTCTTCAGTAAATGATTAAATATGCTAACATTGTGAGGATTCAATCACATAACACATTTGGAATTTGCTAGGATACCTACAACATAAGAGCCCAAAGGACTGAGTTTAATTTGAATGGCAAAACTGTAAGTTTTCCATTTCTCTTTTGGAAAGTGTCAGACCTACAGTATAATTGCAGAAGTTTTTGTCCTACATGTCCTACCTATTCCCCAACACAGTCAGTGTTCACTCTCCATAATATATAGAAATTTATTCTCTAATTAGGAAAATAACCATATTTGTCAGTTAATAGTCTTTAATTTCTCTTCTGACATTTTCCTTAGAAATGTAATGCCATAAATTATATAAAGCCTTATGTAAAAGAAAGAGGCCCAAGGCATGTTGTTCAGTTGTCCAGGCACTAGATTCTACATTGAGTTAACTTAAAAGTTCTACCATGTTAATGATCACATTTTGTTACCCAAGGTAGCATGCCAGCACACTGCAAAGCACCAGTGTTCCCACTAAATTATTCCTTCCCTCCCTGAAGCCCACTACTCTTATAAATGCTTGCTCGCTGTGCCTACAACCACTATTTACGAGTGATCCAAACCAGAAGCCAAAGAATCATTGACTTCTTTTCACCCACCCCATCCATTTAACCACTAAGATCTATCTGTTTTACTGCCTCATCAACTTTAAAATCATCCCTCCTTCTTACAGCTTTAACCTTACTAATATTGCTCATTATCTTTCAACAGAACACAGAAAAAGCCTGCCAGCTTCTCATTGGCTCTTTTCTGCTATTCAATCCCAGTTTTATACTGTAGTCAAAATGATCTATTTATATGGAAGATATAATATTGACACTCCCTTACTTAAAAAGCTCTATTAGTTATCCCGTTTACTAGTGGAAAAATAATTGAAATCCCAGATTATTTTTAGGGTCACTATCCCTTGGTATTTGCTGCCCTCCTTTTACTCAAATTTTATGCCCCAATAATACCAAGCAGATTTTAGTTCCCAAGGCACACACCGTGCTATTTAACATCTCTATGCTTTTGCAAGCTTTAACCCTTGCATAGATTTCCTTACCTAGGTTCTTCTCCTTCCTTTCATAAAGGTTTTATTTAAATTCTGGCTGGTTAACATACAGTGTACTATTAGTTTCAGGTGTACCATATAGTGTTCAACATTTCAATACAGTATCCAGTGCTCATCACAAGTGCCCTCCTTAATCCCAGTCCCCTATTTAACACATCCCTCTACGCACCTCCCCTCAGGTAACTATAAGATTGTTATCTATGGTTAAGAGTATGTTTCTTGGTTTCTCTCTTTCCCTCTTTTTTTTTTTTTTGCTCATTTGTTAAATTCCATATGAGTGAAATAATATATTTATCTTTCTTGACTGACTTACTTCACTTAGCATAATACTTTCTACCTCCATCCATGTCTCTGCAAATGGCAAAATTTGCTATTTTTTTATGGCTGAGTAATAGCCCATTGGATATATATGCCACATCTTCTTTATCCATTCATCACTTATTAGATGCTTGGGCTCTTTCCTGCCTAGTTTCTTCTTATATTTCTTAATCTTTCAGGCTCAACTTAGAGAGTTTCTTCTTTAGGAAAATGTTTGCAAATCCCCAGAATGGGCTAGCTTTCTTTTGTTCTTCCATAGAATCCTGTGTTTCCTGGGATTTAACTGCTTGTCACACTGCACTGACATGGTTTCTTCACCGGTCAGGGTCTCACAGAGTGCCGATAAAGGTTTGAAGATGAAGGGCATCTCACCCAGCTCTTCTAAATCAGAGATACTGAGTTCTTGCTACCTAGATTCTTGGAACCACCCAAGTTTCTAGTTTGCCCTCCACCTATCTTTTAATTCACTGGGCCATCTCACACTCTAAAAATTTGTACTTTTGCAGTAAGAAGGACAGAGTCAGCTTCTGATACTCTGAATCAAAGAACCCTACTTATCACTTTGTGAATTTGAATTTTTTAAAAATTCAGAGCATAACTACTTTTTATATTTCCAAAGTAGTTCCTACTACTCCTCTCAGAATTAACTGTGGCCTCTAAAATAATTTATTATTTGATGCTGGCATATATACAAAAGTATATTGTAAATATACATGTATACATATGCATATAAATCTCAAAGGCACAGTGTCTCTTCATTAATAAAATAGCTCCACCCAGCAGAATGTTTCTCTTAACATGGAGTACTTTGTTTTGTACCTTATTATATCTATTATAGGTATCTACATTATATCTGTTATAATAGATATTATATCTATTATATCTCAGCACCCTTCCAAATACTTAGAATATAACATAGGTCTTTAATAATATCTGTTTAATGATAGAATGGATGAATAAGTGAAGGAGCTAGGTGATTTACTTTTCTTACAGACTTAAGAATATGGAATCTGATGTAGAAGATTGCATTTGCCAATATTGCTCAAGAAATAAATTTTATTTTCTAGATGATTCTTGCTTTATAATTTCTAATCAAACATGACTACCTTGCTTTAAATCTAGATGCACTTTGCCAAGATCAGTTGCAGAGTCTGAAACTTAGGTATTAACCTCAAGGTTAATACCGAGGAAATCTGTACCCCTAACCCAGCTGACTACTGGTGCATGATCAAACAGGATAGAGTTTTTATTACCTGATTTCCTTTTTATATTCTCAACTATCATGAAAACTTGATTCAGTAGTTATTACAAATGACCATTTAGGTGGGTTTTATTTTGTTCCCCATGCGATGGCTTTTAAATAATGACAGACTGTTTTTAATGAGAATGACTAAAAACAAGTGGTTTTCATGCACTTTTTGAGCAGTAAAGATTTTTGTTTCTCCTTTCCCATAGTCAGAAAAATTCAGCATCTAATTCCAGAGTGACATAAAATGATTATTCACTTTCATTAGTTAAGCATCACCAAAATCAAATCTCTTTAGCCTGAACAAAATATATGTGTACGTATCTGTATACACACACACACACACACACACACACACCCCTCAAATGTAGTATCTGTGAATCACAACCAGTCAAAATATAAGCACATGCAAAGACATGAAAGCATGAAGGCAATTTTGAGCGGAAATAAGAGGAAATGGAGCTATAAGTATTGTTATAGAATGAACAGATTTCTCTCAGATTTTGTATAAAAATATATTGTTTGTGTTCTTTTGAAACTAAATCTATTCGACTCACCTTCATATAACCAGTCAGCAATCCCATTAAAGATAATTCCTTCTTTTCCAGAAGATGTCAGTCGCAATGAACTGCTCTTTATATCAGGTTGATAGTAGATATTATTCTCAAAAATATAGATCTGGATCCGGAAACATAAAAGACCCAAAAATGCAATATATTAGAAAGCTTTTTAAATACCTTCATACTATAGATTAATAGCTGAAGCACTAAGTGTTGTATTATTTGCCTGCTTTCATTTGTGTTTGTTTAATACATACATTTGCATTGCTTTCAATTATTAATGGCAGTTTCCTTTCTTATCATATCAATATCAAATTGTCATTTAGAAATTACACAGTACCACTATTGAAGCATTTAAATCCATATTTTCAACAACAATTTTTCATCCACTTAATCTCTTTTCTAACATAAAATTGAGTTTGGGTTTGAGATAACACTTTGCATACTTAAGAGACTGAAAAACTAAAATAGATGCCATTTTAGTAATAGCCAACTACTTAAAAGCCTCAATTTGGGGTCTTTAACTTTTACAAAAATGGATTTGGTCATCAATAAAATAACCTCTAAATAATCTTTTTTTTTTAAAGGTTTTATTTATTCATTTGACAGAAAGAGAGAGAGCACACACAAGCAGGGGGAGGGGCAAGCAGAGGGAGACGGAGAAGCTGGTTCCCCTCTGAGCAAGAAGCCTGATGCAGGGTTCAATCTCAGGATCCTGGGATCATGACCAGAGCTAAAGGCAGATACCCAACCAACTAAGCCACACAGGTGCCCCTCTAGAGGATATTTCTACTTCCACCCAGCTTGACTCACATATTCTGATGAAAGAAAAGGATGGCAAAATTCCTTTGAATTTATAAACGGGACACACCCTGCTTTGCACCACTCCTCTCTGGCAATTCTTTTCCTAAATAACTCATTAGTGATAATGGCCATGTGCTTCAGGGTTCAAGAGAGAGTTTTAATTTGAACACATCACAAAGTCTTCCAAAATAATATCATCAACACCAGCCCCCACAATAGGAACAACAGAAATTTAACAGGGTCTGTCCACACAAAATAAAATTCAGGATAAAATTATCAGTAATCCATGTTCAAATATATATTTTTAAAGATTTTATTTATTTATTTGACAGAAAAAGATCACAAGTAGGCAGAGAGGGAGGGAAGCAGGCTCCCCGCCGAGCGGAGAGCCCGATGCGGGACCTGATCCCAGGACCCTGAGATCATGACCTGAGCCGAAGGCAGTGGCTTAACCCACTGAGCCACTCAGGTGCCCCCATGTTCAAATATTTTTATTTTTTTTTATTTTATTTTTTTTTAAAGATTTTATTTATTTATTTGACAGAGAGAAATCACAAGTAGACGGAGAGGCAGGCAGAGAGAGAGAGAGAGAGAGAGGGAAGCAGGCTCCCTGCTGAGCAGAGAGCCCGATGCGGGGCTTGATCCCAAGACCCTGAGATCATGACCTGAGCCGAAGGCAGTGGCTTAACCCACTGAGCCACCCAGGCGCCCCTCAAGTGCCCCCATGTTCAAATATTTTTAATACCAAAAATTTCAAACTGCTGATCTCTGGATAATAAAACCTTCAGAGAACCATGTTTCATCCACATGTTGGGGAAACAGAATATTACCTAATGGAAGCCACACTGAACATTCTACTAGAAAGGTAGAAGACAGCTTAGAGCCCTTTGTTCAGCATGTTACAGAACCATTACATAATAGTGAACAGAGCAAACACCAGAACTCCTGATATAATCCTCTAATTATGAGATCCTAGATTTTAAATCTTGGTGTGCAAAATGATGAAAGCAATCTTAATATCCAGAAAATTTCATTGACATTCTACTTTGATTCTGGTGATTTGGCAAGTATACGAGTGAGTGGGTCTAATTATCATTTCACCACTGCATGTCATTTATATTATAGGTGGGAATGCCAAAATAAGATGAAGAATTTTTCAGGGGTGAGGGTAGGGAGAAAGAAAGATACATTAGGGTGTTCAAAAGAGAGGGCTATATCATGAGGAAACCTATATTTAAAATCCAAGTGACTTAGATAATCTTCTGAGCCTTTTTAAATCTCAGTCCTCTCCTTTTTAAAATGTGGATAAGTCTCACACGTGCCTTACAGTCTCACACCTTCTGTGAAGCATACATGACATGACGAATGTAGAACATGTAATAAATGTGACTTTGCCTAGAAACGTCTAATTTGGTTCAAAATCCTAAGCTTTGAGGAGGCTACAAATTCTAAATCAAAATAAAATTTCTACAGCTTAAGTCAAACTGTAAATTTTCCCAAACCATCGACCAGCATTACATTATTATGTTGGTAAAATATGGACCAGGAGCAGCAGGACTAAGAGTGGAAAGAGGGGAAGTGATAACAAATGATATTTACTGCTTTCATTTCATTTAGAAAGTTTTCAAGTGATGATAGGAAATAAGAAATAAGGTTATTATTAAAGATTTTTTTTAATTTATTTATTTGACAGACAGAGATCACAAGCAGGCAGAGAGGCAGACAGAGAGAGAGAGGGGGAAGCAGGCTCCCTGTTAAGCAGAGAGCCCAATGCAGGGCTTGATCCCAGGACCCTGGGATCATGACCTGAGCCAAAGGCAGAGGCTTTAATCCATTGAGCCACCCAGGCTCCCCAGAAATAAGGTTATTATTGAAACTCTGTGGGTCCTACTTAGCTGAAAGTTTGAAAACTATTATCTCAGGTGTCTGAAAACTAGATGAAAGTTAGCTTTAATGACTTTCACAGCCCCTTATAATGAAAAAAAAAAAAAAACCACTTTATTCTAGCCATCTAACGCTGAGCTTTACATCACTACCTCCTTTTTTGCCTTTCACAAATAGTATGTGAAACAGGCTCACAAAATATTCCTTACTTGGAAGGGATCCCCTTTTTGTACCCAAATCTTCTCCTTAGGACTTGGGAGCAATAATGGTTCAGATCACCCACACTTGTGCTACCTAAGCACATGAGGCTATTCTTCAGAGTAGAGGTGACTTAGTCCAGAGTAAGATAGTTCCAGATCCTCAGCTTTCTGAAAGGAATAAACTCTAAGTCAAAACAATTGATAAAACCTCCACGATTTCAGCAGATGTATAAATTATCCAAAACCATTGACCAGTAATTACATTTATATTTGAAGAACAGATTGGATGATATTCAGAATCCATATGAAACTGACATCTGCTTCAATGTAAAAGAACAAGCAATATGGAATCAGAATTTTAATGCCATTTGCTGAAAGCTACAATGCTAAGGAATGTCCACAAGATCTTTTTACTAAGGACAAAAAGTTAGCGACTGCCTTCAGGAAAATGTACATTTATAATCTTCTAATCTGTTTTCTTTCTTTTTTTTTTTTTTACAGATTTTATTTATTTATTTGAAAGAGAGTGAGCAAAAGGGGGAGAGAGAGAGAGAGAGAGAGCATAAGCAGAGAGGGAGATGGAGAAGCAGACTCCCTGCTGAGCAGAGACCTCCCCCCACACTGGGCATGATAACCAGGACCCTGGGGTCATGACCTGAGCTGAAAGCAGACACTTAACCAACTGAGCCACAGGCACCTCTTCTAACTTCTTTTAAATAGCCAAAGGTTTTCCTTGGATTATACTACTTTCAAAAAATAATCACAAACTTTAACTACTAGCTTAACAATACAAGAGGTGCAGATATTCACAGGTACTACCAGGGCATTCCGATAAAATTAAACTGGATCCAAATGTCAATCATCAAGGGCAGCGACCAGATTTAAATCATATTGAAAATATGACAAACACTAAAGCCATTTATCCTAATGTTATTGACTAAGATGTCATAATATTTTTGATGCCATTAATCAATTCCTTCAATAAGCCACCTAAACAGTATAAAAAATAGGAATGGAGAGCTATTTGACCATGTTACTCTTCAATTTAGATAGCAAGTCAACAACCCAGTTCTTCAAAATCAATGGTATTAATACACTTCAAAAATATTCAAAATTGGTGAAGTTGACAGAGGGAATAGGAAGGCAACTGAAGTACTTTGTGCTGAATCACGATAAGTTAAGAAACATGTAGTAAATGTTCTAAGAAATTAATCAGCGTGTTAGTTGATACTGGTCATTACCAAGTGATTGGACATAGCAGCATCACTTCTGTGGATGAGTTTATAATGGCCAAATATTCACCTTTTCTTCCCACTGCCACAACCACTGGGAATGCTTATGATGGTGGATCCTTCAGAAGCCTGGATTGCTGGGTGAAGAGGCGTGGAGCAAATTCCCTCCCCATCACTAGCCAACTTGTAATGGACACATAGCAAGAAATGAACATCTGATGGCAAAAGTCATTAAGATTTTGGAACTGAGAATAATTACAGTGTAAATTAGCCTACTGTGACTGGTTCAACCGGAGACAATGCCTGATAATGGCAGACTCTTTTGAACTTTTAAACAGCTTAAAAAAAAAAAAACAGCAAAATAAAATAAGAATTGAAAATTAGACCTATTTTTCATGAAGTACTACTGAAAAGCTATTCCATCTTCACTGATCTTCATAATTTTATACTAGAAAACTGAGTAAGTCAAAAATCCCCAGGCACTGTAATGGTATTAGAGGATCTGTAAGTCTAGTTGGGATAGTATTTGGGTTGCTTTCTATTGTGACTTGCTCTCTGGGGGCAGAGGAGGGAAGGTCATTAAGAAATTATCTCAGATAACAGATATTGCTGGCAGGGATAGAATGAGAGGAGTCCTTTCCAATGTTGATTATGAAAACAAAGTAGTATGCCCAAATGTGAAAGCTATATGGCAACTGAAAACAAAACACAGTCTATCTCAGCAATCCCAAACCTGGGACCTCATCTGGTAAGGGGCCGGGGAAGCACCAACATACAGAAAATGTTAATGCATGATATTTATTTCCACGTTGTCTATGATGGCCAAAGAGAAGAGTCAAAAGGAAAACCCATCAACATGAATGCCTGACTGGATTACGATTCACCTGCATCATGTTGTAACATTTAGGCTTTGTGGAAAACAAAGTAGTGTACATGAATTGACATGGAGGAGTTTCACTGAGATATTGTCTAGGAACAAAAGACACAAAACAAAAAATAATTTCATGCACTAAATAACAACAATACTAATACAAACTTATACTAGCAGGAATCTCACTAACAGATATACATGGCCACTGTCTGTTGGTACTCAGCTCCATGCCGTCCCTATACAGTCTTTGACTAATGTGGGCAAGTAGAAGCCCAAAATTCACATTTCCCGGACCCTCTTGTAGACTAGTCTCAACTTGTTTGCTAGAAGTGTTCTAGTTACTTTCTGCAAAAAGGAGAGAGCTGGTAGTTAGGAATTAAGGACATTTGCCTTTGGCAGTTGGTCTAGCCAGCTGCAGCAGTGGTTCAGGGACAGTTTATAATATTTATAAATATTATAAACATATTTATGTATAAAACCATGAAGAAATTATAGGAATACATATTTATATAGGTATTATGCATATATACAAATGTATACATTCACATAAACATATGTATGTATGACTGTGACTCTGGAAGGATATATGCCAGTCTTTTAATATGCATGTATATGTTGGAAGGTGGGTATACAGTGAGAGAGAGGAATAAAAAACAGGTAATCAAACAGAAAAGACTAGGAAAATACACTAAAAACACTTGATTTGTACACATATGTAAATTACACAGGTTAGGGTAATATATAAAGTACCAATAATTCAGTGATAATAAAAAATAGTGACAGTAATATAGAAGTTAGTCTGACATGTAGGCTACATGAACAGTAGGTAATTCTTTTTATTATTTTTAAAAATTTGAAAGTAATGATAAAGGGTATCTTCTTTACCTAGAGTAAGGTTTTTCAACCTACTGATATTGAGGACTAGATTTTTCTTGGTTGTGGAAGACCGCCCTGACATTGTGGGATGACTGGCAGCATCCCTTACTTCTACATACAAGATCATCCCTTACTTCTACGTACAAGATGCCAATGGCAGCCCCTTCTCTCAGTTGTGACAGTCAAAAAGGTCTCCAGACTACCCAATGTCCCCTGGAGGGAAAAGGCAAAATCACTTCCAGTTGGGAGCCATTCATTTTGAGATAAGTTTTTTTTTTTTAATTGTGTTATGTTAGTCACCATAAAATACATCATTAGTTCTTGATGCAGTGCTCCAAGATTCATTGTTTATGTACAACACTCAGTGCTCCATGTAATACATGCCCTCCTTAATACTCACCACCAGGCTCACCTTTGAGGTAAGTCTTTTGCATGTGTATGCTCCATAAATGAAATAACTTAGTTTAATTCTCAAACCTTTAAAAGCCAATTTGCAATTTGTTGTTCAAAAGTACTCTGCTAAGTGTGCCTGGGCTATAAAGATTTTAATGTGTAATCTTCATCTTCAAGATTATAATTCTATGTGAGAGATAGGCAGGTAAACTCTGAAAATCCAATGAAGAAAAAATACAGATTACAAGGCTTAGCTGTGAGTGGCAGAGGTTAGGTCGGGGGAGTGATTCATGAACATAATTTATGAGATACTGAATTTAAATTATGCCAGAAAGGACAAGGAATGATTTCAAGGGATACGGAAGGTAGAGAAGATGAAATGCCAGGCTAAGGGAACAGAATGAGCTAAATCCAAAGCTGAACAACTATGGAACTATTAGAAGAACTGTACCTTAAGATTCAGGAACAAGCCTCTATATACTTATGACTGTCTAAAAGTTAAGATAGTGGGCAACCACAGAGCAGCTTGGATTCTAGATCAAATAGCTCTAATCTTATTTTTTTTCCATAATTGACAGCTGCTAAGTTGTTTATGAGCAGGTGAGTAATTAAGAAAATAATTGGTGGCAATAAATGAATGGAAGGTGGAAATGGGAGATGGCTGGCAGGACGATTCAAATATTCTGCTTAATAGGGACAATAATTGTAAAAATAGAGTCATTAATCCCAATATGACTTCCTGCTTATGTCTAAAACGTTTGTGAATCCCAATGCCAATGTTTTAGTATCTCTCACTTGGATTCTTTAAAGCTTCACTCTCCAGACTCAATCATTGCAGTTTTTAACACTAGTTTCATACCCTTCAAACCATATGCAGTCCTTACCTTTTCCCCAGACCACAGAGAATCTTAACAGTCAGTCTCCCAAATCCCGGTGCCTTCTGGCTTCTGGCCCACCATATTCCCTGACCCAACACTGGCTCCAAAATTTGTATGGAACCTTTATTTTCTACTTTACCAGGAACGGATTTTCTATTTTCAATCATGCTGCTTATATTTTTAAAAAAAGAATATATATTAAACTAAATATTGGCTATGAAAATTAATTTAAGGAATTAATAGGTTGGTTCAATAGGTTAAAGCATCTGCCTTCAGCTCAGGTCTTGATCCCAGGGTCCTGGGATCCAGCCCCACATCGGGCTCTTTGCTCAGCAGGGAGCCTGCTTCCCCTCCTCTCTCTCTGCCTGCCTCTGTGATCTCTGCCTCCTTGTGATCTCTGTCAATTAAATAAATTTTTAAAAATTAAAAAAAATAAAATTAACTTAAGATAATATTTTGGAAATAAGTGATACAAAAGAATATTTTGCAGCAATTTGGAGTCATTGCTAGTGACAGATGTTACCATTTTTCAATAAATGAGAAAGTTTCATCTTATGGACAGTATTAAAACATATAATTATGCATACAATTATTTTTTATTAAGACAAAAAGGAAGACTGTAAAAAATAAACCACCTTGAACTCCATCATACACATAAACTGTTGCAAGATACTTAAAATAGTTTTAATATAAAAAGTATTTGAAATATTTTATTCATATTCCATTAATGAATCTAGTTCCACTGAATTTAAATAAAATTTTCCTCTTTAAGCAATATGCTAATATATAAGTCTAGGAAACATTGTGAGGTATAATTCTTTAAAGCTTTTAAGTATAAACTTATAAATAAAAAGTCCTCTTTTTGATTTATATAACTTAAAATCTTTGGGTAACATGAAAGAATATAAACAGAAAAAAAAAAAGGAGTAGTTTGGTTTTACAATTAGAATGGCTGAAATGAAAATGAGAACCAAAAGTTAAGAGTTGCCAAGGATGTAAAGAAGCTAGAACTTTCAAGAACTTATGGTGGGAGAATAAATTGGTGTAAACACTTTGTAAATCTCTATAACAACAGCAGAACATGTGTATAACTTTATGACTCAGCATCTCCATCTGAAGGGTATCCTAACAGAAATGTATATGGATGGATAGATGAGAGACAGATGGACAGAGAAGTAGGCAGATAGACAGATAGACAGTTTTACATACATATAGGAGAACAGGGATATATATTTTGTGTGTGTAAATATATGTTATATATATATTTATACATATATACATAGAATCAATACACATATACAAGAATGCTCATAGCAGTGTTATTTATAATAACTGATGATATTGCAAGTCAGGGTAAAAATTACCCTTGGAGGGGACTAGTGGCAGGTAAAAGGGAGAACTGGGGTTCTGGGATATAAACAATATTCTCTTTCTATTGTGAGCAGTGTGTACATGGGAGTGTACACAACAATCATGTTTACTGCATGTGGGTTAAACCTAAAGAAAAAGGAAAAAAATAATATGTAGAACTTTATTAGGAATTGTAATTCACTTAATATACTACCATAAAGATTACCAATATTTCACTGAAAACTACATCATTCAACTTCATAAAAATTCTTTTTCCTTAATTTTCCAGTATGTAATAAATTCTGAGTGTCCATTTATATAATGCAAAGTAAAGCTACGAGCACAAGTTAAATAGTTTGATTACCTCTGACATTTTGGCTTTGAATAAATCTCTCCGTGGGTTACAGAGTACTGCTTTCATTTCTCTGCAGGACCATCTCTCGGATATAGAACAACTCACTCAAATCATTCACGTCACCTTTGCACCAGTACCTGACATTCTAGAGATATAATCACTATCAGAGAACTCTCATCCCTTGACATTTGCAATTATTCATATCAGGAAGCCCTTTCAAAGAGTTCTTATTTCCTAAAACCTTTACAGAACATTATGCATTTTCAAAGAAGTGAAATACATCCCTTTGTCTTAAATTCATAATTATGTATGTCACTTCCGCATCCCAAAGCCCTTTTATCCATGATTTTTAGGAGAAAAATGGACGCCAGATAAAAGTAAGCAAACAGACAACTGACAGCAGACTCTAATCATTTGAAATGTAACAACGACATACTCTATGTTAAATATGTCAGTCCGTCAAACTCATCTAGGGTAAGAGAAGGTAAGAAGAACATTTTGATAACTGAAATTAATAAAAATATTCATGGGCCTCTAGTAATAAACTGGGACTTACAGAAGACAGTCATTAACATTACTGTCTTATTAAAAATATCCTTATGCACTGATATATGCGTCAAATGCTAGAGGATGGTATGACCTAGCTACTGTGTATCCAAGTCCTCCTCTATCCCACGTTCTTCTCTTTCCTTTCTCCTTCACCACCCATTTTCTTGCCTTTTTTCCCTTTTTCTAGTTCTCCATCGTAAACCAAATATGTATCTGGCTCCACTGATATGCCGGGCATTGTGCGAAGCCATGGGTATAAGATCTCACGATCTAATGTGACCTCACAAGACAAGTATATATAAATTAATATAGGTGTGGTATATAGGTATACACAAATTAATATAGGTTAACAAAAAATAAAGCCAACGTATGGGAACATAAATTCAGGTGAAAATAAGATTGCCTAATATGTGTCATGACAGTTGAACCTGAAATGGAAAATAAAAAGAAAAGCAAATGTGTGGGAAAACGGGATTTCTATCAGAGAGACATGGGACCTAATCCTGATAGAGCTCTTTGTAAAACTGGACAACTGAGTTACTTCACTTCTCTGATACTGTGTCCTCATCTTGTGAAGTGGTAATGTTAATACTTTTCCTGGTGGTCTACAGGATGAAAGAAACCCAAATGAAGTCACCAATGTTATTCTATGTACCTGCACAGAGATGCTCAACTTTTCCAAAACTAACTGAAACTAGTAAGTATTGGCATTAAAAAATATCATAATTTGAAGAGAATCAAGCATTCCTCTCAAAAAACAAAAACAAAACAAAACAAATTCCTCTCCAGTTATCCTAAAAAGAAGCCTAAGCATTTGGAGAAGGTAAGTTAATGACTTTACCATCTGTTTCTCTCTATCAGCTACATAATGTACCTTTTTTCCCTTATCAGGCCACTGATAATCTGACATCTGTTCTTATTTTGGAGGATTCTTACATTATGGGAGTATTGGGGGGAAGCAGAGCCTGAACTCTAATCATAAAGTTAAAAAACTGGATAAACATCTCTAGGTCATGATCTCACCTATGACCCTGAATCTTGAAGGAATAAAGTTACAGTTGAGAAATTGTTCACAAGAGCAACAGCAAATCCTTAAGGGTCTAGCAAAGGCAGAGGCGAAATACCCATTGATGTATCGCCAGTTCAGCATCCTACTCACATTTCCTGCAGCATCTCCATCAAATTTTCCTGAACACATGCCAGTGTTCAAGAATGTCTGGTTCCTTGTGACTCCTGCTCATTTTCCAGTCCTGTAATTCCAACCTTCTCACCAATACAGACACCTTTCAGGTATCCTTTGAGGGAATTCCTTTTCTCTTGAAGTGAACCTGAGTATTTCTCTTGCTGGCTTCCAGGAATCCTAATTGCCAGAAGGCATTCAACATTTTAACAGTGAAACCCTCTTGACTAAGGAAAACCCTTCACTGTCTTTTACATTGGGAATAAACTGAATTAACCCCTCTTTTTGCCCCAGCTAGCTATGCTCCCTTCCAACGCTCCACAGATTTGCAAAAAGCATGGTACATATGCACCTTAGTCTCTGATCTAAAATAATTTGTTTTTATATCTGTCTTATGACTCTTTTTATTTCAAATAGGGACTCTTATATTCATAAAAGAGATTCCCTGAAGGAGGGTTGAGGGAGACGGGAAGAAATTCTCATATGCTTATCAATAAGTCTGTGCCTAATGCTTTCCAGTTTATAGGCATGCTGATAAGAAAACAAATTGAAAAATGCAGACAGTGGAACCAGCGTTGGCTATCTCCCATGCACATTTTCCCACAGCTCTAGACTCTTTATTCCACTTCATGCAATTTTAAGGCATCCTTGGCCACAAATGAAGAAATATAGGTGCTTGTTTGGCTGGGTTTTTTTAATAGTACAGAAACATCCTTTTTTTTTTTTTTTTTTTTTACTATATCCTCGCAAAAAAATAGTGGGTATCAGTAAAATGACCATGGAAGAGATGACCTTGATAATGCAATGTCTATGTCCAGAATTAACTTGTACATTCTAGTTAATGTTCTTATGAACTCAAATTTAAGAGAGCCAGTGATAAACTGAGGATGGGAATCCTTGAAATTCAAGCATAAATTGGGATTCAGAATAAAAGCACTTGAAATATTTCCCTGCCCCATGAGGTTCTACAGAAATGGCTGACCCCCATGCTTCATTTAACCTTCCTGCTGCAGTAGGGTATAATTAAACCTTTCCTATGAAGTATGTGCATCTGTGGCACAATACACCCTAATGACTTTCTATCCTGTGGATGAAAGCATGTAAGAGGATGTGTAAAAGAGCAATTTCTGACACTTCGTATTTCATGTTTGGTTCTTTGCCATAGACCATTCACTGCTGTCCTTCCCTTTAGGTCTCTACTTCCATCCATTTAATGAAATGACAAAACTGCATCTTTCTGTCAGTACGTCACCAGAGATGATGCCTAATTAAAGAAGTATTCTAGGGACATCTGGGTGGCTCAGTCAGTTGAGCATCTGCCTTTAGCTCAGGTCATGGTCCAGGAGTCCTGGGATCAAGCCCCATGTTGGGCTCCCTCCTGGGAGAGTCACTTTTTTCAAAAGCTAACGTCAGATGACATTGTGTGTTTCATATTATTTGAAGACACATGTAAATATGTATTTACTACTGGGAAAATATGTTTAACTCTCTTAATGAATAAAGTTTAAAGATGAAAGAAGATAGAAAGTTATGTGCAGGGTCGGGGATGGCTATACATGGATTGATGATGGTTGTATACTTAAACTCACTTTTCTGCAATTCTATGATACTCCTACTTTGTGCCATGTCTATGTTAATACTAAGTCTTAGTGCCTGTTGCTGATAAATTGACAGTTTAAAAGAAGATAAGAAAAAACCTATTTAATAAAATATGGTATTTCTATGACAGAGTGGTACACACAGTATTATTGGAATGTGAGTGAAAGACTTGGAATATGGATCTCCCCTGCTTTCCAAAAGTTTGTACTAGGCCACTTCACATTTATGAAAGACCTACCTTCGTACCTGTTTTGACTTACTGAAGTAAGTCCCAAGAGAAATTTTGCTTTTAAGAATAGTCGTTCCTATACTAAGGTAAGTCTTCTGTGAAAGCCAGGGGCGGTAACTTGTACTTTTTAAGTGTGGGGGAGAGATACCTAAAGTCTGAATTTGACTGAGGTACGAGGAGGATCAGAAAAAGCTTCAGGTGAGACACGGCATTCTAGCTGAGCCTACAAGTTTCAGTAGATGTTTCCAGGAAGAAAACAAGATTCCAATCAAGGAAATAGTATGAGGAAAGGCAGGCTTAGATGATCAGACACTGAAAACACAGTGAACAGGGAGAAACAAAACAAAACAAAACAAAACAAAACAAAACACCCAGAAAGGAAAGTAAGAGAGATAACAAGACAAAGAGATGTGTGATAGGAGCCCAGACTGTAGATATCAAAGAATTATCTGAGAACTAGAAAAAAGTAGGGGAAACATATGAAGATGAGGAGATGCCTTCTGAACAATTTTCCTACTACTGGTTTGAATGATCATTCTGAAAACCAGTTAAGTGTAAAAATGGACTACTATATTAGTCCATTTGAGGAGATACAGAGATGGATAATGTGTCTTGAAAATTTTTAATTGTGATCCTATCATCTTTCATTTCATTTTGAATTAACCTGAATTATTATTTTCTGTACCCTGTGTTCTAGTTGAACAACAGGAAGTGGAATGGGATCTCAATGATACCGTAATATTAACAACTAAGACAAAGCCTATTTCAGACTGAAACTCCAAACACCATTCCCACATAGGTTTCCTGATTCTACAGATATTCATACGCTAAACAAATAATATGCCCTGTATTAAAATGGACTGCTTTTCACGTTAGCCATAGTAGGATATAGGTGTGTTTCTACATTTAAAGCACATAATACTTTAACATTAGGGCAGACAAAACAGAGACTAACAGAAAAGAAAACGTAGTATTATATGATTTGACTCATATGCGGAATTTAAGAAACAAAGGAACAAAGGGAAAACAAAAAGAGAGAGAGGCAAATCACAGAACAAATTCAACTGCAGAGAACAAACTGATATTTATCAGAGGGGACATAGGTGGGGGAATGGGCAAAATAAGTGATGGGGATTAGGGAGGGCACTTGTTGTGATGAGCACTGGGTGATGTATGGAATTGTTGAATCGCAATACTGTACCTGAAACTAATATAATACTGTATGTTGACTAATTGGAATTTAAATTAAAAAAAAAGAAAAAGGGGTGCCTGGGTGGCTCAGTGGGTTAAGCCGCTGCCTTCAGCTCAGGTCATGATCTCAGGGTCCTGGGATCGAGTCCCGCATTGGGCTGTCTGCTCAGCGGGGAGCTTGCTTCCTTCCTTCTCTCCCTCTGCCTGCCTCTCTGCCTACTTGTGATCTCTCTCTGTCAAATAAATAAATAAAATCTTTAAAAAAAAAAAAGAAAAAGAAAAAAAGAGAGAGAAAAGATGTTTAGACAGATAGCAAGATGCTTTCTGAGGAAGTTCGAACTCAGTTGCCACTGATGACTGGGTATCATAGCTCTTGAAGAGATATCTGAGGAACAAACAGTGGGATTCTAGGAAGCTATTGCCAGTGCATATCCATTTCTGGGTTTGTAAGTGGAGAACGGGATAAGAAAAAATGAAAAATAATCATGATTTGATTTTAAGCTAACTTTCAGAACAGTCTCCCTGAAAAGATTTTCTTTCCCTCACAAAAAAGTAATAAGGAGAAGGATGGGAAAGAGGAAAGTGCAAAAAGGAGGAGAAAGAGATTTGAGGAGATACACCCAGACTTTTAAATTATATCCACAAAATCATTTAGGCTGCAAGTTTGCTGTCCAGAATCCATCTCACAGTTTAAGCAATAGGATGTTTTGTTTTGTTTTGTTTTGAGGGTTTTGTTTTGTTTTAATTTATTAGGGGGAGAGAGAGAGCAGCAAGCAAGAGCTGGGGAAGGGGCAGAGGGAGAGGGAGAGGGAGAAGCAGATTCCCCACTGAGGGAAATCTATCTACAATGGGTTTGATCCCAGGACCCTGGGATCAGGACCTGAGCTGAACCACAGGATGTTTTGTAATAGCATTTATCCAACCAAAGACCATCAAACTTCCTAAGAATTCCATCATCACAACAATTAAGTCTCCTTGCCCCAGGCTTCGTGATCATCTTCCTCTCACAGATTGAACAAAATCTCTCTTGTCACTTATGCCTGTTTGTGTCAGTCACCCAGAGACTGTCACTATTGCCGCTAACAACTGATCCTCCACCTTCCCATCATCCCAGTAATAATGCTCTGCACAGCACCCCCGGCCCTTTGCCATCCCACCCTTCCATACTCTTTCATGATACATTTGAAAACAGGCACTCCCAAACCAACCAGCTTTCCCTACTCTGTTTCTTCTCGGAAGGTTCCTTCTTCCTCTTTGCCTTAACTGAACCCGGTCTCCTTTAGGATGTCATTACCCGGCAGGCCTTCTCTAGTGACTCCTGTTATTATCACATATGTCAAGATGCTCACTGCTCCCTCTTGTTCCTTTAGAACAGAACTTTTCTACCCCATTATAAAAAAAAAAAAATCCTTTTCATATGAGGTTCATGCCAATCAGCTTTAACAACCTCTGGCTCTTCAAAGTAGAGAAATGGTATTCTAAAATATTAGTTCCAACAGGTAGGCATCATACAGAAATGAGTTCCAAGGTCTACGGCAAAGTTCAACCAACTACAGTGCACATGCAAAGTCTAACCTGTCCTTAATGCTGTACAGTTCAAAGCTATGAATGGTTTTTGCTGACCAACATTTGTGATCTGATGAGAGGGGACACTTGAGATTTCAATTAAGTAAAAAGATTTCCCACACACACAAAAAATACTTTCATTCTTCTCATTAGTAGACATGTATTATAAAACATTGTACTTAATTAATATTTTGTGTTAACTCAATAAAATGTTATGGCAATTTGTTTTCTGTCTTATCACTGAAGTACCTATAGAATACCCTCTTATTTTTGCCTGTTCTCCAACAAAATAAAAAATATTTACTCTTTGGCCCTTTACAGAAAAAGTTTACTGACCCGTAGTCTAGGGAAAAACAATAAAACACAATGAATTAAGCAAAATTAGAGTTTTCCTTTTGTTTTTTCCTTCCCCTCTCCCTCCTTCTCTCCTTCCCTTTCCTTCATTTCTTTTAAATTTAAAATTCTTTAAAACTTTTGGTTAATTCCATTATAAATCACTGAGATTTATGACATTATATTGCATTTCTTAAATGCATCTGACTGTGACTTTATTTTTTTAATCAGAACATCTTGCAGGCCAAATATTCTAAGGGAAAAATTTAAAAATGCATTTTAAAATAGGTCCTATTTCTTAAATAAAAATGAACTCATATTTGGATCATTATTTGCATCCTTAAGGACCAATTATTTTCACAGCTTTCAAACTGCATAGCACTTCTCTAAGATGTGGGTCAACTCTATGTCAGCAAAGTTCAGTAGCAATCACAAACTCATCTTGAAGAAATTAAATGTTAAGGATTGACTGGAATTAATGTGATCAATTTAGAGCAACATTTTCATAGCTGCTTTAAAAAATATGGGTGAGGATCTCCCAAACCAACTAATTGATTATTTATATGTTATTCTTATTTTAAGCATCTGACTACTCAACCTCATGATACTTAACAGGGAAGCCTCATTCCCAGACAGATTTCACTTATCAGCTTCCCATTATTCTCCCCTTGGATCCACCATTTTCTTGTGCCTTTCAAGTCATGCATGAGTAGTTAGCTCTGGTCTTTCTTATCTTCTCAGTCTCCTTACAGGCCCATGGTTTAATAAAAATCCACAAAAATAATTCTTATCCATACTATTTATAAGATCATGCAGTTTTCTTCTTCAAACCCACAACTGTAATGGGTTAGGATTCCAAAACTTTATTTGAAGGACAGTGACCTCAGTGGACTCCAAGTCAGTCCCCACAAAGGGAAATATCCATCCTACATGAACCTGCTAGAGTTACTTTAAATTGCATTTGATATGTGGAAGAATCCAGAGCGACTCTCAATTTACAATCCCATCAGAAATAGAGCCACTACGGTGTTCCAGGTCACCTGAGGCAACCCCATTCTATCCTAGCACATCCCTCATTCTTTTCATCTTTTAGATTCTCTGATAAAACAAGACAAACTTCCAGAGCAATATGTCAAATCTTCCCCAAATGTCTTTACAAATAATTGTCTTTGTTTTGTAAAGTCTCTTTTTACTTTCTGTGAGTACACACACATTACTTCCAAACCCCAGTCAAGAAACCATGATTTCAAGAAAACAAACCCACTGTCTTCCCCCTTTCAAAAGGGATGCCCCTAAAATAAATAAATAAATAATAAAATAATAAAATAAAAAGGGATCACTTAATAAGACTCATCTGCACATTATTGTGCTATATCCATTACAATTTTATTCAATTTATTTCTTGACTTATCACTTCTGCTTTTGTATTTTACAGTCATTTCAACCAGTTCTCTAGAGTAACTGACACATAGCAGATTGTAAAAACACACATCCTATTCTTTCAAAACTCAACAAATCAGATACAAAGGGACAATGATTAGAATGCCTTTTTTTTTTTTTTTTTTTTTACTGGAAATATTTTCCGCATTTTAAATTTAAAATTTTTGAAGGTCGGGACACCTGGGTGGCTCAGTGGGTTAAAGCCTCTGCCTTCGGCACAGGTCATGATCCCAGGGTCCTGGGATTGAGTCCCACATTGGGCTCTCCGCTCAGCGGAGAGCCTGCTTCCTCCTCTCTCTCTGCCTGCCTCTCTGCCTACCTGTGATCTCTGTCAAATAAATAAATAAAAATCTTTAAAAAATTTTTTTTGAAGGTCATAACCTTTGGGAGTGATAACACTAATGGGGAAACTAAAATATTTTACTAACTATACAGTTAAAATTATATTAGCTATCAAGAGAATTCATCTTGCTCTTTAGAAATAAGACCAAAGACAGAAACCTCAAAGGTTTACAGTATTCTGGGAAAACACTGAAACAATTATAAATCACTGATCATTCAAGAGGCATTTTCAAAATGACTTGTTTCAATTTTTCAAATATACTAAGGAACAAAAATTTTAACAAAAAAGGAATGCTGTTTATGAATGCATGATTCCACCTATTGTTTGACTGATGGAAATAAACCATCATGTACCCTTAAGTTCTAAAGTTACCAGACAATTTGATTTTTTTTAAAAAAAGGTTTTATTTTTTTTATTTGACACAGAGAGAGAGAGAGAGAGGGAGGGGCAAAGGGAGAAGCAGATTCCCCACTGAGCAGGGAGACCCATGCAGGGCTCGATCCCACGCCCCTGGGATCATGACCTGAGCCGAAAGCAGACATGTAACCGACTGAGCCACCCATGCGCCCCGACAATTTGATTTTTATTAGTCAACTAACAACTTGAAGTACATTTTGTAAATTATCATTATGGGAGTTAATAAGCTCATGAAAAATATAGGAGTTCATTTATAAAATGAACAGTTTCTTGCTTTCCCATCATTTTCATTGTTATGGTTGTCAAGAGCATATATACATACATCATATACCCTCAAAGTCTTATGACCATTTTTTTGCTTTTAATGGTAGCATGTTTTATACAGAAGACATAGTGCTTGATGCTTAATGATACATATGACATTTCCACTGTTCTTTCATTCCTAAGATCTGATTTCCTCTGGTATTCCTTTCCTTCCGATTGAAGAGCATTTCTTGTAGAATAGGTCAGGTGAAGAAAAATTCCCTTGTTTTATCTTTTTTTTTTCTCCCCAATCTGAAATTGTCTCAGTTTTCCATGGTTTCTAACAAGAAGTCTAACAAAAAGAGGCATTCTAGGGTGCCTGGGTGGCTCAGTGGGTTAAGCCACTGCCTTCGGCTCAGGTCATGATCTCAGAGTCCTGGGATCGAGTCCCACATCGGGCTCTCTGCTCAGCAGGGAGCCTTCTTCCCTCTCTCTCTCTGCCTGCCTCTCTGCCTACTTGTGATTTCTCTCTGTCAAATAAATAAACAAAATCTTTAAAAAAAAAAAAGAGGCATTCTAATCATTGTCCCTTTGTATCTGATTTGTTGTAGTGCTTCTCTGGCAGCTTCCGTATTTTCTCTTTATCTTTAGTTTTCAACAGTTTAACTAATATGTGCCTAAGAGTGGTTCTCTTGGAATTAATTGCTTTTTCTTGGGGCAGTGTGGTCCCTGAACATCTTAAATATATACATTTTTGTCTTTTAAAAATTGTAAAAGATCTGGCTGTTACTTCCTTTTTTTGTATCTTCATTGCCTTTAATTTTTTTTTTTTTAAGATTTTGTTTATTTGACAGGCAGAGATCACAAGTAGGCAGAGAGGCAGGCAGAGGCAGGGAGCAGTGGGGAGGGAAGCAGGTTCCCTGTCGAACAGAGAGCCGATGTGGGGCTCAATCCCAGGACCCTGGGATCACGACCTGAGCCGAAGGCAGAGGCTTCAACCCACTGAGCCACCCAGGCTCCCCACCTTTATATTTTTTTCCATTTTTTATTATTATGTTCAATTAGCCAGCATACAGTACATCATTAGTTTTTTATGTAGTGTTCAATGATTCATTAGTTGTGTATAACATTTCTTCAAAAATTTTCCTATTTTACTCTCTCCTCTCCTTTTAAAATTTCAGTTACCATAATGCTAGACTTTTTGTAATTTTCCTTCCGGTCCCTGAGGCTCTGTATTTTTTTCTTTTTTTAATCTTCTCACTACTTTTTCAGATGGAATGATATGTATTGATCTGTACGTCACTGACTGTACTGTCATTTCCATTCTGCTCCAATTCCCAACTAGTTGCCTTTTTATTTTAGATGTTTTTCAATTCTAGAAATGCCTATTGTTCTTTTTCATATTTTTACATATCTGTGGGTAAAATACAGTATACACAAACACACAGACACGTTTCTAAGCTGATCTATCCAATCTTGTCATCCTGTTGCATGCATTTATTTTCCTCTCAATTTTTTTTTTGTAATTCAAATGAGTTGATTTTTTTTTTTTAACAAATTTTTACAGGAAAAAAAAAAATCCCCACTCACAATCTATCCCCTACAGTCACCTTGTCCAGTATGCAGGAAGCCACAGGAGGAACCTGCAGGGACAGCTGCTATGCTCACAGATGATGTGGGGTGTGGAAAAAATCTTGAGTTCCCTTTGTTCTCCATTTTATCTTATACAAAATATTACATTTTTTTAAACATATATTTATAGAGTTTGCACAAATAGAAAATGGTTACAAATTACAACCAGGCTTGGTAAGATAACATTCCCCTCCACCACCGACCAAGGCAGGAGGTCTGACTGCTTCGTATTTACATATGCATTAAAAAGTCTGCCTTCCTAGAGACCTAGATGAAGTTTATAAAAACTGGTTAAATATCATAAATTCATTGACATAAGCTGTACAAGTAATCAATACCAATTAGTGATTTCATGTCTTGCTCCCTGAAGAAAGATTTTGAAAGAAAAGAAACCCTCCCAGGCAAGACATCCCTTGGCCCATCTGCTGCGGTTGGTCTGGTTCTGAGTGAGGGGAGGAGGTGGGAAGGAAGAAGGGAACGGAAGTGGCAGAGGACAACCTGAGATCGTTTTACTCTCATTTTTTCTTTTTTTTAAAGGCTTGGAACCAGGCTAAACTGACTGGCTTGTTCAACACCATCTTATGGCTTTTGAAAGAACCCATGGTTCCTTCCTTGTCTCAGAGACAAGACTTCTTGTCTGAGGAAGAATAGGAACACAGAATAGGAACTTGAAGGATTTTAAGGACTTTGGTTGAAACTTAAAGAATCTGTAGTTCAGGGTTAGTCAGAGTGTTGACTGAATTTATTCACACAAGTGCTCATATCTCTTCTCTGTCTCAGGGTTTCTCCCTCACTCTGAGAGTCATGGTCAGCCAGGGGCTCTTCCTTTTTTTCCTGAATGAAGATAGTGGGCTTTCCTTTCAGATAGTGATCTCCCCATATATCCACCTCTGCCTCAAATACAGCTGCTTTTAAGATAAAACCCTAAAGAAAACAATCACAATGGAGGACTCACACCTTGCTGTTCACTTTACTAGGAATTTTTACCCCTTCCTAAATTTGCATGGTTTGTTCAGTCTCCAGAATCCTTGGGTAGTTCTGTTTTGTTTTGTTTAAGGTTCTGTCTAGAGTTTATAGCTAAATTCACATTAGGCTCGTTTTGTTAACAGCTCACTCTTCCATATTGAAGTTGAGAAATCATTTATTCAACTTTAGTCAAAGTTCTCTTAATTGCAGAATGCTCTGGAAATGGAAGGTTATTTTCTGGTAGGAAAGTTATCATATTCCTGGTGTAATACATTTCTTTTTCCTTTTCACATTGAATCCCTTGGTATTGGGCAAATGAAAGAACTTCAAAAAACGGGATAGTGGTTTACATTTGAGCACAACCCTAATTCAAAAAATGCACTTAAAGATCTGATATACTACTAGATATATGTCATTATTTTTCTAGGGGCAAGATAGGGCTTTTTTAGAGACAAAAAAAGTGGGTAGGAGATAAAAACCAAAAAAACAGAAACAGAAAATGGTATAAATTTTGTAAGGGGATTCTTTTGGAAGACAGTGAAGTGAGGTAAAAAAGAGATGTAAAAGAAATTAGTGAACAAGTTTTTACTCTCTAATGAATAACCAAACTTCGCTATGTTCCCCCCTTGTTCTAATTTAGTTTTGGGAAATAAAACGTAATTACTAGGATAATTTTGAATAGATAAGGACTTGAGTATTAAATTTTATAAATAAATAAATAAATAATGTAATTTCATATATAATTTTTTTCACTCTACTCTTCATACCAGAACACATTAGAAAAAATCATGACACTGACCATTCCTCTCCCACATTAGCATTTTTTTTCTAACAAGTAAAACTGAAGGAGCAAGCCATGGTTCTTTTATTCAATTTTAAATATGTAACTCTTTATGTCCCTTGTTCCTTCTCAAACTATAATTGCTCTTCTAACAATAAGCAACATAATAAAAATATATTTTAAAGACTAAATTACCTATTATCCTTCTACTCTAAATCAGTAATTATTTTTACTTAAATCTATTTCCTTGCTACCTTTGTCCCCAATTATGTTTCATATTTGTAGCAAAGATAAAACCTCATGCCATTCTATATAATCATTGCTAATATGTACTGCAGAATATGATATATATATATAATAATAATCCCGTTTATCCACTTTATACACACACACAAACACACACATATTACTTGTCATCTTTTTCTCTATTTTGAAAGTCTCTGAGGTGCCTTGGTTTCTACATGCTGTGTTAAAAGTAATCACTTTTGTCTTTAAAACTTTCTTTTGTCATTTATATTTTTAAATATATTTCATTTAAAATATAAGAAATGTTCTGAGAAATTATTAAATTAAATTATATAAAACATCACTCTCAAACTCCAGTTCTCTCTCAGGGGACAACCACTCCGTGTATATACAACCACATACAAATTTGTATATACATACAAATATATTAAAACATAAACTATAATATAAAAGAATAAGTGATATAAAATAGTTTTTTTATTATAATAATGAGAGCATACTGATTAGTCATATGGGCTTTTATTACTGGATGGCATTGCATACATGCACATGCAGAAGAACCATACTAATTCTTAACATTTTATATTTTATGCACCCTAATTCATTTTACTAGTCTAAAAATGATGACTTAAATTATTTCTAGTCTTTTATTTTGCTTTTTATTTTATAAATAGTGTCCCAAAGTATTTTCTTTTTACATGCCTTTAGACACATATGTAATATATCTTCAGGATGGATTATACATTTGGAATTGCTAGATATATAATACTGTATTTCTTCTGGATATATTCTTAGTCCAATAGAAATGTGTGTGTGTGATTTATGTTTGTTTCTTTTTATTTCTAATTTAATTCTTTTGTGGTCCAAAAGCATGCTCTGTGTGATTCCCATTCTGTTCTACTTATTGAGACTTGTTTCATGGCCCAGCGTGTATGCTGTATATACGTGTACTCAGTAATTGCTGAGTACAGTGTTCTGTAAACGTCAAAGACATCATGTTGCTCGAGTGTCTTGATCAAATATTTTATATCCTTTTTGATGTTCTATCTACTTGTCCTATATTTTACCTTAAGACAAGTGTTGAAATTACCAGCTAAAATTGTCAATTTGTCTATTTCTCTATGTTTCCCAAAATGTGGTTAACTACGTATTTGGTTTCAATCTTTTTCTGGCTCTGGGGAATTATTACTTTATGTTCCTTAGAGATTATAGTTTAGGCTGTGGTTGATTAATAGTATCATAAAAGATAGAGTTTCATTTCACATTTTCATTTCCTTTGTTGTTTTTAAGGAGGAGAACAAGGGGAGAGCTCCTCTTTGCACCATTTAATGGATGTCTGAAGTTATTTCTGACAAGAAAAATTTTGCCATTAATGCAGACATCAGTTCCCCTCAGAGAGTTCTCTTCATGTCATTTAATAAAACAAAGGAAATCACTAGAATACTAAACTTTTCATAATTGGGATCTTTTTACCTCAGGGGTTGTGTAGGATGGCTCACATCTTACAATAGTACTATTATAATTTTATTTTTATTGTTTCTTTTTAGACTACTGATGGAATATGACTTGACATCACTGTAGGATAACCTTGTATGTTCACAGGAATAATAAAAGATATGCCAAACCTTAGTTGCAATGAAACAGAAACTAGGAAATTTCAGTGATTAGCATCTACATTGTTATTCCATTCAAATAGCTTCTTAGCAGGAACTGTCCAAAGTGTTCAGTACATTGGATTCTGCGTGACCTAGATTTATAGTTAAAAAATCTGCAACCATGGAGCCTCCACAACTCTTACCACACAAATTATTATTTAATTTAATGCTAGGAGCAGCCTGAAAAAAGAATTGTCAGTAAAGCTGCTCTTTCTGTGGGAAAACAGACAAGGAGAAAAAGATTGTTACATTTACCTCGTTATTGCTAAATAAGTCAAAACTGTTTAAATGTAAGTTCAGGGATCTCTAATGAGTTCTTATTAGAACTAGGAAATAAACAATGGTTCTTTCTGGTACAAATCTGCTGACATATTTTATATTTCTGGCTATTTCATTTTTTTTATCTTTTCACATTTGTCAGTAATATTAAGTCATAGTTCTTTGTTATTAAAAATATTAAAGCATGTGATTCCATAAACATCTATTCTATTTTCATATTAATAACTGCCTTATAGTCCAGAGGAATGCCTTTACATAAAGGTCCTGCTAGGTACGGTTGACCCTTGAATGACATAGGTATGAATTGTGGGGACCCACTTACAGGTGGATTTTTTCAACAAATACAGTACACTACCATAACTGCATTTTCTCTTCCTTATAATTTTCTTAGCAACATTTTGTTTTCTTTAGCTTACTTTATTGTAAGAATATAGTACATGATCCATAAAACATAAAATATTGTGTGTTAATTGATGGGGCTTCTGATCAACAGTAGCCTATCAGTAGTTAAGTTCGGGGAAAGCAAAAGTTACTGGATTTTTGACTATGTGTGGGGTTGACACCCCTAAACTCTGTGTTGTTGTTCAGGGGTCAAATGTAACTTCAAAATTCGGTTTTCAGGTTGCTTCCTCCAGGAAATTGCCTCATAACCTCAGAGAGCTACTCCCCTTGAACCCCCACCTTTGTAAAGTGAGGTCTGTCTTAGGACCTCCTGTTTCAGATGTTCCAAGAGGTTAGTATGCTTTTATATTCCTAGTGACTTGTATATTCATAATATTTAGAACCTTTATAACATTTTGTAACTCATGCTGGATAAACCAGAGAAAACACTTTAAATAGAGATAAAGACTACCCCTCTCCCCCAAAAGAAACAAGTAAATTTCAGATGATCCAATATTAATATTAGTACTTTTTATGATAAAGTATTAATTTCCATTTGATTCTTCTAAATGTGGAATAAAACACTGAAAACATAACATGGGCAAAGGTTATCTCAAATAGCATGTAGTGGATTGATGATTTTCTTTTCTTTTTCTTTTTCTTTTTTTCATATAAGCCTGGCAATATTTCTACTTACTCTCTCTATCTCTAGGGATGGCCTGAACTAGAAATTGTCAGCACATAAATAACTTCTATTTTCATATGCTGACACAGGTTGCAACATATGTTATTATTTTCAGGGGAAAATCCATATCTGCTACTTCATAGCTCAGTGTACATGATATGAGGATTACAGAATTTGAACACCTGCCTTCAGAGGGTTCACAGTCCAAGGCCAAGGCCAAGTCAACCTGTATTTGTCTAGTGACTTCTAATAAGGCCAGTGCAAACAGCTTAAAACCAATGTGAGTGCTGAGAGTGGGCATCCTTGTTGTGTTCCTGATCTCAATGGGAAGGCTGCAAGCTTTTTCCCATTGAGGATGATATTTGCTGTGGGTCTTTCATAGATAGATAATATGAAGTTCAGGAATGTTCCCTCTATCCCTATACTTTGAAGTGTTTTAATCAGGAACGGATTCTGGGTTTTGTCAAATGCTTTTTCTGCATCAATTGAGAGGACCATGTGGTTCTTCTCTCTTCTCTTATTAATTTGTTGTATCACATTGATTGATTTGCGAATGTTGAACCATCCTTGTAGCCCAGGGATGAATCCACATGGTGGATAATGTTTTAAGTGTGCTGTTGGATCCTGTTTGCTAGGATCTTGTTGAGAATCTTAGCATCCATATTAATCAGTGATATTGGTCTGAAATTCTGCTTTTTGGTAGGGTCTTTGCCTGGTTGGGGGATCAGGGTAATGCCGGCTTCATAGAAAGAGTCTGGAAGATTTCCTTCTGCTTCAATTTTTTGAAACAGTTTCAGGAGAATAGGTGTTATTTCTTCTTTGAAAGTTTGGTAGAATTCCCCAGGGAATTCGTCAGGTCCTGGGCTCTTGTTTTTTGGGAGGTTTTTGATCACTGCTTCAATCTCTTTACTAGATATCAGTCTATTCAGGTTGTCGATTTCTTCCTGGTTCAATTTTGGGAGTTTATAGTTTTCCAGGAATGCATCCATTTCATCTAGGTTGCTAAGCTTATTAGCATATAACTGTTGATTATAACTTCTAATGATGGTTTCTACTTCCTTGGTGTTCGTTGTGATCTCTCCCTTTTCATTCATTATTTTATGAATTTGGGCTTTCTCTCTTTTCTTTTGGATTAGTGTGGCCAATGGTTTATCAATCTTATTGATTCTTTAAAAAAACCAGCTTCTAGTTTCATGGATACTACTGCTCTACTGTATCTCTGGTTTCTACCTCATTGATCTCAGCTCTAATCTTGATTATTTCCCTTCTTACGTGTGGAATTGGTTTGATTTGTTGTTGATTCTCCAGTTCTTTAAAGTGTAGACAAAGCTGGTGTATTCTGGATTTTTCAAAACTGGACAGCTATATGTAGAAGAATGAAACTCGACCATTCTTTTACACCATACACAAAGATAAACTCAAAATGCATAAAAGACCTCAACGTAAGACAGGAATCCATCAGAATCCTAGAGAAGGACATAGGCAGTAACCTCTTTGATATCAGTCACAGCAACTTCTTTCAAGATATGTCTCCAAAGGCAAAGGAAACAAAAGCGAAGATGAACTTTTGGGACTTCATCAAGATCAAAAGCTTCTGCACAGCAAAGGAAACAGTCAAGAAAACAAAGAGGCAACTCATGGAATGGGAGAAGATATTTGCAAATGACAGTACAGACTAAAGGTTGATATCCCGGATCTATAAAGAACTCCTCAAACTCAACACACACAAAACAGACAATCATGTCAAAAAATGGGCAGAAGATATGAACAGACACTTCTCCAATGAAGACATACAAATCACTATCAGACACATGAAAAAATGTTCATCATCACTAGCCATCAGGGAGATTCAAATTAAAACCACATTGAGATACCACCTTACACCAGTTAGAATGGCCAAAATTAGCAAGACAGGAAACAACGTGTATTGGAGGGAATGTGGAGAAAGGGGAACCCTCTTATACTGTTGGTGGGGATACAAGTTGTTGCAGCCACTTTGGAAAACAGTGTGGAGATTCCTCAAGAAATTAAAAATAGAGCTTCCCTATGACCCTGCAATTGCACTACTGGGTATTTGCCCCAAAGATACAGATGTAGTAAAAAGAAGGGCCATCTGTACCCCAATGTTTATAGCAACAATGGCCACGGTCGCCAAGCTGTGGAAAGAACCAAGATGCCCTTCAACGGACGAATGGATAAGGAAGATGTGGTCCATATACACTATGGAGTATTATGCCTCCATCAGAAAGGATGAATACCCAACTTTTGTAGCAACATGGACAGGACTGGAAGAGATTATGCTGAGTGAAATAAGTCAAGCAGAGAGAGTCAATTATCATATGGTTTCACTTATTTGTGGAGCATAACAAATAGCATGGAGGACAAGGGGAGATGGAGAGGAGAAGGGAGTTGAGGGAAATTGGAAGGGGAGATGAACCGTGAGAAACTATGGACTCTGAGAAACAATCTGTGGGTTTTGAAAGGGCGGGGGTGAGAGGTTGGGGAACTAGGTGGTGGGTATTAGAGAGGGCCTGGATTGCATGGAGCACTGGGTGTGGTGCAAAAACAATGAATACTGTTATGCTGAAAAGGGAAAAAAAAAATGTGAGTACATCTAACAGTTTGCAAGTTGCTCAGTTTCTCCGTATATTGAAATATTAAACACTTATCTAGAGGAAATGTGTGTTTACAGAGAATTAGAACTGTATTTTCTTTTTTTTCCCTTTAAGAAAATACAGAACTGTATTTTTTCTCTTTTTTTCTTTCTTCATGACCCTGAGATCAAGATCTAAGCTGAAATCAAGAGTTAGATGCTTAACCAACTTAGTCACTGAAATGCCCCAGAACTGTATTTTCTATTTGTTTTGAAAGATCTCTGAACTTAGACTAAAAAAAAATCATAAGTATCCTATTTAAATAATTATCAGAACATTAGAGGTCTACAGAAGTGCATAACTGATATGTAGGTAATTTTCACAGCAATGAAAACTAATTTTCCTTTACAGTATATATTTTGTATATATATATATATATTTTCCTTTTCTGTACACACAACTATACTGTTATAGTATTTTAGTTGTGTGAGAATGTATTTCCTGTCACATTTATGTATATGATACATTCCTGTAAATACACATATATAAATATATAATGTAAATATTACAAATTTATCAGTCCAGAATGTTTGGGACAATTTAAGGTGTTTTATTTAAGTTGTTTTTGTTAAATCCAAATAGTTATCTTATTATGGTTCACTAGATTATTTCCAGTCTAATACTGAGTAAAGAAATTATATCTGCTTCTTGATATTAATTTTCCTCATGTCAAATTTGAAGTGAAACCCATTCTACCTTAGGTATGCCTAGTATTAAATGTGTGAAGAGTGACTTCTTTTAGTTTCTGGAACAAAAAACAGGAACATTAAATTTTGTTACAGATAACATGAAAAAGGTAATTTGTTTTCAATTATCTCCACTAATGAAGATGAATGAGGTAAAAAAAAATGCTCAAAATTCATTTAAATGGGAAACAGTCATTGCAAATAAATACTTGAGAATTTTAATGGTATAAATTTTATGGTTTCACTGCCTAAAAGTTTTCCTGCACCAATTAATGTACTAGGAATGAGCACTGCACATACCACAGCGAAAACCTGACTTGAAGTCCTTTTTTCTTTATCTATTTCTATGACACCTTGAGTATGCCAGGACTCTAGGCCCAAGAGTTTCATCCCAAAATGTACATGACATGAGCAGCAGAGTGTGTGTGTGTGTGTGTGTGTGTTCATGTGCATGTGGTGTGTATATGTATGTGATATGTATGTGTATGTGGTGTGTATGAGTGTATGCATTGTATATCTTACATTTGGATATACTTGTCATATATTTTTAATGATATTTATAATGTCATTATATTTTTAATGATAATTAAAATAATTACCTTTATACTGAAAAAAATGAGTACTGAATAGAATGTTAAGTAAAAACATTTTGATTCTTAGTAGGAAACTTGAGATTTCAATGACACCACCTTTAAACCCAAAAAGACTAAGGTCCTACTAGAAAAGCCAGTGAAATTTTTTTAAATTTCTACTAATGAAGATGTAGACATCCTAAGGAAATTGAAAATTTCCTAGAGGCATGGAATCATCACAAATCTCATAAAATTTTAATGTACTTTTAGATTAAATATCTAGTAATAGTGAAAATGCAGGTGATAGGAAGTGTTGATAATTTACATTTGTATTTGGAGAAATTATCTAAAATATTACATTTTTTAATGACATAGGTAATAAAACACAGAAGAAGTGGTTTCTTCAAATGCCTAAACTGTGACAAGTAAAACACCGGATATTTTTAAAACTTTATGCCATTGGTAGGATGGGTATAATGATTTTATTTTATCCTAAATACACTGAAAAAATATAAGCAATATCAAAGAAAGAGTCTATGTGACATTAAATGCTTTCACCACACAAAAAAATGAATAGCGCCATGGGAAACTTTTGGACATGATGGATATATTTATGCTGTTGAATGTGATAGTGGTTTCATAGGTAACTACTTATCTCCGTCTCATCAAGTCTTACACAAAATATGTATATTCTTTTGTATGTACCCACTGCAAAGTACAGCCAGTTGTATGTATCAATCTTTATTTATTCTCAGTAAAGTGGTTTAAGAAATCAGGAGTCTAAAATGAGATTTAGAAATACTTATATACTAAGTATAGAAATAGACTGACATAATATTTTCATAATATAATGTATTTAAATGAATAGAAGACAGTTTTAGTTGCTGGACTGTGATCAAATTTAGTATCTCAGCTTAACAGTTGATATATTTATCTCTTAAATATGGTATTTATAATTCAGCTCCAGATTGCAACAGTAGCCTCTAAACCTAGCCCTCTGCCTATAAAGTCAATTGCTTACAGTCTAACATGAGCTCTTCTACCAGACCTATCCCTTCATGCAGGAATTCTCTTCACATCATGTCATCTTCAAAACCCTCTGTAGTATCCGATCACCCATGCAAACAGCTGTCAGCCTTTCATTCATTGCTCAATGGAACCAGAATATTTATTAGACCTACATTTTGCCTCCTGTTAAAATTGACATTTACAAAGAAGGAGGAAGAGGAGGGAAGACAGAGACAGAGAGACAGAGAAAAAGGGAGGGAGGAAAAGAGGGATATGTTTAGCATCTTCTGTATTCTATCTGCTCTGGAAATGATTGTGGAAGACAGCAATGTAAGTAAATAAAATATTAAGTAATTTGAACTAGAAGAATGTTAGAATCCCGAGAAGTAAGTAATTCACTTAGCCTATATAAATATTGGAAAAAAAGTATCAGAGAAGATGAATATTTAGCATTTTGTATTTTAGTCTTTGGACAAAGACTTCAGGTGAAAAGAAAATAATGACCTGGTACACAAAGGGGAACGACTCAGGGGCACAAAGAAGCAATATGTTACCCTCTGGAAACTGCAAAGAGTTTGGTCCATGTAGAGAAAAATCTGTGCTTCTGCTCTGCGGTGGAGTGGCAGGAGCCAGATAACGTGTCACCTTAGCTCCATCTGGTGTGTTACATCAGTGACATTTTATAACCTGTGGGAGTTGTTAAGAGCCTGCATTTTTAACACATACCTCTGCAGATACTGGGCGGATTTGAGTGGCGAGTGAGTGAAGAAGGGATATTTAGGTGGAAGATGATACAACGGAATTCCAGTGTGTTACTGCAGGAAAGGACAAGTGGGATCAGCTATCGAAGTGATAGCTGCCATTCATTAAGCAGTTACTATGCTGTGATGGTTAATTTTATGGGTAAGTTGGCTGAATATGGCATCCAACTGCTTGGTCAAACATGTTTCATGAAAGCAGTTTGTAGATGTGATGACATTTACAATTAGTTGATTTTTAGAAAAGAATAATGTGAGTGGTCCTTATCCAATCAGTAGAAGGCTTTACCAGCAAAAACAGGTTTCCTGAAGGACTTCTGCCTCAGGACTGCAGCTCAAGATTATAAAATTAACTCTTCTCTGGGTTTCCAGACTGCCAGACTGCTCCATAATCTCATGAGCCAATTCCTTAAAATCTCTCTTTCTTACCACCTTCCCTTTAGACAGAATCCGTGTGTGTGTGTGTGTGTGTGTGTGTACACAAACAATATTGATTCTGTTTTCTGGAGAATCTTGACTTGTGCACATGCCCTCTCTTAACTTCAAATCAAACTGTGCGTGGTTGTGAGTTTCTGTCATTTTTAATATAAGTAAGCTCAACCTTAGAACTGGCAACCTTCCTTACGTCACAAAACGCAAAAGAGATCTGGCCTTGAGCTGAGGATTTTTTAATTTTAGATTTCAAGTTCTAATCAGTGAAATGTTTCCCTGCTCAAGCTCAAACCTGTTCATCTGATTTTCAAAATCTTTAAATTCTTGTGGTATAAGATAAGTGTATTTTATTTTTACATGTGATTTTTCTATGAATTCATATACAAATTTTGAACATGTCCTACAATGAGCGATTTTAATTTTTATAAGACAAAATTAGTTTTGAAAAGAAAAAGGACATACCCTCTTAAACCAGAAGCCTTTCCAGTTGAATGATCAAGATATTTTTCCTGTTTTAGGACCCACCATCTCTTTTAATAAAACATTTACTATAACTAAAGTGATCTACTCACCACTTGCTCTAAATAGTGCATGTCGTACTGTGTCAGAGTTTTATTTGTTTCCCACAAAGTTTGCTGCATTAAATTGACTTCTCCCACGTCTGTTGTTACTGAAAAATTCTCCTTGTGCGTTGTAATTCAGACCCTCTTATCCATAAATTATGTCAATCTCTTACCTCTCTCCTATACATCCAGGGATGTCTTTTATAGCAAATAAAATTAGAAACTGAGAATTAAGGATGAGAAATTAATTGTCTTTAGTTTGTAAACACTACAGGACTCCTTAATTAATTTAACACAAAACTAATTAAGGTATTATAATGACTCATCTCTAATAAAATCATATTGCTGAGTTTGCTGAGGGCTTCAAATATCGACAAAGCTTGTCATTTCACAGGAAATGGACCATTAGCGCTTGTGGAGATATGTCCTTTAATTTATATTGAATTTATGTTTACATTTGCACCAAAAATAACCTTGACAAATATGGGCTTTATCCCAAAACTTTCTCAAAGGACGTTGGGATATGCCATTACAAAGAACTTAGGCTTCATTTCCCAAACAACTAGTGAAACTAAACCTCCTAGACAAGTTCAATTTCAAGTGAAAAAGATATTTAAAAATATTTTTTATTTAAAATAATATTTAATTAATAATTTTACTTAAAATAATATTTTAAAATAATAAAGATAAACACCTCTAAAATACATATTTTATTCAAAGTGCTTTTATATTTATATATTAAACACCAGGCTAACACTGTTGGTGAAGTACTGTTACTGCCACAATGTCAAAGATAAGGAAAGGAAGGCAGACAGATTAAATAATATTCTCAAGGTCAATAGTTAGTAAGCAATGGACCCAGGATGTAAGCACATAAAAATTGACTCCCATGAGAAGATCTATGATTTTTGTAAACTTTCAGTCTTTTTTCCTATGACTTTCCCAACTGTAGTAAAGAATAAGTAATCAGTAAGAAGGAGGAATCCTCAAAGAAAATGCATGTAATTAATACTACATCCTCAAGGGTGTCAAATTATTATTTTGGCACAGGTGTAGGTTTCTCTAAGGCTTAGAGAATGAGTGTTATTTAAAACAAAAGTTTCAAAGAGTTTCCTAAGCACTCTCCAGTGACACAAATAAGAAGTTGTCTAGGGTTTCTAGTTTCTAGAAGTTTGGGTGTTTGGCATCTGCCTTTGGCATAACAGACAAGCTCTCTTGTTGACAGCATCAGAGTAAAACATGCAGGACTAGAGCGCCTGTCCATTTCTGGCTGCCCACTCACCACAGTCCACAGATGCACTGATTCATGCCTTCTCTAAACCAAAACTGGTATCTCCATATCTAGCATATCCTATGAAGCTTCTACTGCCACTTTTTAGGACTATTTTAATGGAATGGACCCAGAGATAGTCCTATATAGTTATGCTAAATACAGTTATAAATTTTTTTAAATATACAAAAGTAAAGGCGAACATGCTGTTTATAATCTATCCATTGCAAGAACATTTTAATAAAACAGAAAATATAAAAATTGGAATGGAAGAAGCAATAATGTTATTACTAAGAAACAATATGATATGATAGTCTGGAAAAGCCAGGTAGGTGTTGATAAGAATATAGCATAGAAAGGGAACACTTACACTGTCATTGGCAGTAGTATAAACACTCAAGCAATTTGGAAATCCATTTGGCAGCATGTATTACATTTGAGCACTCATACAATGTATAACCAAGAAATACCACTTTCTGAGCAGTATCCCCTTAAAGTCTTTAAGACTATTCATGAGACAAGGACAAGAATATGGTGTTGGTCAAACTGCTTTTATGGATCACTCTCTTTAGTAATTTAGTAATTCTTTTTAGTAATTCTATCGAGTCTGTGAAAATTTGAAAATCTAATATGACAAGAAATATTCCCCTAAGAGACTACTGTCAAGTGTAAATCACTGTCTTAAACATCCACCCTAAACAATGCTTTCAGAGGAAATAAACTTGACAACATATGGAGTGGAAATCCGCAGAACTAGACCTCAGTATTCCTGGCTCTCTTCTAGGTTTCATTATGAACTAGCAGTTTAATCGCCCATTATTTTACAAGCTCTTTTTTTCCTCTTTAATTAATTTGAAAAAATGATACTGGTATTACCTGATATATTCTTCAATTGGAATACTAGATAAAAGATGTAAATAGAAAACCTCAAGTGTAGTAGGAAATGTGCACAAGGAAGTGGCTTCTGTAAATATTTTCCACAGGAACATGGCTGATAGCATGTGGTGAGGACCAGTGCCTGTGCTTACCAGCTGTTGCCCTTGGACACCCCAGGCCGCGTACTGCAAGACGGAGTCCTCTACTTCTGGAGGATTTAACTCCCAAACTTCCCTTGAAAAAAGGTAAATATTTTTACATGAACAAGTTGACATTTATGTCAATAATTTAGCTGGACAATTGCTCATGAAAACCGGAAAACCAAAGAACTTACCTAGTGTGTATGTTGTAAATCACATATGAAGCGGTATAAGAATAATGAAAAATCTGAAATTAAGAAAAAAGAAAAAAAGAGTTATGGACCTTACTTTAGAATAAAAGCTCCATGTTAAGGTGTAGACATGTTCTCAATCAAATTGAAGAAATCCAAGAACTGATTTTAGAGAGATATCAAAATGTGAAATATTACAGTTCTGAGCCTTCCTCCAGGAGTTTCATGACTGTTCTGATGGTCAGTTCAATCCACTTACTCAATCCACTCTATTCTTAGTATAATTGTGATTATATTGCTGTCTCGTTCGAAATGCTAAAGGATTCCTCACTGCCTATAAAATAAAGCTCAAGCTGCTTCATCGATGTTTGAAGATAGTGATAATTCAGGTTCTACCTGCTTTTCCAGATTTCCCATCCACTACTTCCCTTTACCTAGTCTATGCTTCAGTCACACTAGACAAATTCCTCTCGTATATCCTGAACTTTTTCTATTTCTCCCTTTCCCTCCCCAGGACATCTGAGGGGAAAACTAACATCGATACTTTCATTTTTACAGAAAAGCTTTTTGATTCCTGTAGTAGCTCTACACTGCACAAGTATTATAATACTGTCAATGAAAACTTCCTAGAAGTCAAATTTTTATTTCTTCTTGCTGCAGTAATAGCTTCAATTACACATGATTGGCCACATATTTGGTAAGGAAATATTAGTGTTGTCTCTTTGCATGGAAATTGCAATTGTTCTACCATTTATTATAGTATTCTGTTTTATAATGAAGCTTTATTCTCCTATTCCTTTAAATGTAACTGTTAAATCTAAGATTGCCATTGCTCTATGGTTGTAGAAACAAAAATAATTTTTCCTGGTGTCTCTTCTGGCATTCACACTGTATTTTATAAAATTACATATTTGACTACAAATTTTAAACCTTGAATTTACTACTATAGCTGACAAAAGATAAATAATGTGACTACCTCTACAAACATTTTTTTCCCCATCTCAGAAAGTCCTGTTGCCAAAGCAAACTGCCAAGTGAGCACTTCATCTTCCAAGCAAACAAATGTGCCAGTGACGTTATGGGTAAAAGGAGTCTGTCTATTCACCCTGTCTGTTAATTACCTAACACACTGTAGCTAATGCTAAGTTCACATGCATTTTGAGAGAAAGAGTTCCTGTGCATTATTATTTTGGTTACATAAGGCCAAAACAATCAAGTCAAACCAGATATAACAACTGAATTTTGCTCTCTTCCTAGAATTCTTGTTATAGAGATTTCTAGCTCTTCTTAATGTATGAATCCAAAGGAATCCAAACACAGTCCTCCGAATGAGGTACTTCTTGCTTCATATAGTTCTTAGCCCAACACATTTTCCCTTTTGCTCATGTGCTGAGGTGGAAGACCACAATAACGAAATTAATCTTGACTTGTGTGCAAACCCAAGAGCGGGTGTTAGTAAAAAGTCACAGGGTTTCACCTCCTCTACAGGTGTCTTACAAAACCAGAGCTTGCCATCTGCAGATAATTAGAACGTAGCCCTTTATTCCTAGCTTACAGCTTTCCTGTAAATCCGCTCATCTTTGGTGTGTGTATGTCTGTGCTTGTGTGTGCATTTGTGTATGCACATGTGCGCACACATATGCATGCTTACTCCCAGTATATCTCAAATACTTCTTATTTTTAAATTTTCGATCATTAAAAAAGTACTCTATGCCCACAAGAGAATATAACCAGTATGCAGTAGAAGGGATCTTGGACAGGATTAGAGGTGGAGGTTTCCTTTTATATGTTTGCATAGTGTTACAGAGATTTCAAAAGGGACATTTTTTCAAAGAGAATTGTGTCTAGCTTTACTGAACAGCTGTATTAAGGTGCACTGGTTTAAATTCACTATGTTTTTTTTTTAAAGATTTTATTTATTTATTTGTCAGAGAGAGAGAGAGAGAGCACAGGCAGACAGAGTGGCAGGCAGAGTCAGAGGGAGAAGCAGGCTCCCTGCGGAGCAAAGAGCCCGATGTGGGACTTGATCCCAGGATGCTGGGATCATGACCTGAGCCGAAGGCAGCTGCTTAACCAACTGAGCCACCCAGGCGTCCCTAAATTCACTATGTTAATCTGCATTTCTCTCTATCTCTCCATTTCTCTCCTCCCTACTCCCCACTCCTTGGATAGTATGTCTATTTTTATTATCATCGTTTCCTCATTTCCTTTTATCCTAGATTCCTCTTCTATATTAGCTAGGTAAGTCTTATTTCAGGATTTGAGAGGATAAAATTGGAGTTACAAAGGTTAGGAACAGTCTTTTTCCTGTAATGATTGGCTGCTGCATAATGAGAGCCAAACTGAACATCTGATGAGATCCTTAGGGAGAAAGACATTTCACAGCCAGAAATCACATATTCATTGCATCTCTGCAAATAATGTTCCACTGCCTGTTACAGAGTGTGAATGGTTATGGCAAAGGTAGTGGGAGTGGGGCAAACTTGAGAAGTACTATGTAAAAACTTGATCAAAGCTTATTCCTGGAAGCTGGCCTTGGGATGCCCAATCATTAAACCTCATGATGCCAAAGGTACTGGGTGGTACAGAAAGCTTCATAAGATCCAAAATGCAAGCTCATCCTTATCATTTCTACATTACTTTGGGAACCTCAAGAAGAGGCTGATTACTTAAGTGTCTATCACTAAGAGTGGTTGGTTCTTGTTATTTGCTATAGTTTTATTCTATAAGTCATTGTAAACAGCGAATTAGCAAATACCGAACCATAGCCTCCTAGAAGAAATACAGGGTTAGGTTCCTGTGAGTGTCTGGTTGCAACGTTTTCATCAACCCATCAGTACATAACTTTGTTTCATGTGTATTTCTTTGTAAAGATGCTGTATTTAATATTTAATATTGTTGATTCCCTAACACTGAACTCATGGCCAGCAGCATTGTAACTCATGGGGAATACGGTTTATCTGACATGTGTGCTTTCCCAATAGAGCACATCACATTCTCTTGCACCTAGCAACACAGCATTTCAGCACTCTGCTTAGGGGGCATTTTAAACAGCAAACCTGCAGCAAAAAGCACAGATGTGTGAAAACTGGAACATTGAAAGAACCATGAAAGCGACATTAATTTAAGGTATGATAGCTGAAACAAGGAGGCAGAGTGTCATCTTGTTTGATCTCAGCTGGGAAAATGTATATCTATCAGGCTGCTAAAATGTTTTGTGGCTCTGCACTACCTGGGAATGCCTAAGAAAGCACAGTGAGGGTTGATTTTGAGGTTACAAATAAATTTTAGAAAACAGGTGAATTTGGAAATCTGGAATCCAGAAATAATGAAGATCAACTGTACTAGTCATGTAGACGTAGCATGATATATTACTGGAGGAAAAAAAAAAAGCAAGCATATTCAAGGGCTGCAAGAACTTGGGCTGCAAGAAAAATACAGAAGTTCTCCAGAATGGTGGCATTCATGTTCTATAAATGAAAACTAGCTACTGCCATTCATTTAACAAATATCTGTTAAGCAATTTCTTTGACACAAGCCCTGCACTAAGCACTATTAGAAAATAAAAGATTGTGATAATAAAGATTATTTTTAAAAACAGGATATAACACAAAAGAATATCAGTTGATATTTTTATTATTATATTTTATCTGTCAGTTTATAAATATTTACAGAATATTAATTATGTGCAAGCTCATATGTTAAGTACCTTGCCAAATGCAAAAACCATAATAAACGTAATTTCTGTCTCCAAGGAGCGCTTGATCCAGTCAGGGTGACAAGGTTAAGCAGCATTACATTAGTTTAGAACACTCTGTTGCAGGTCATGGTTAAATTAGGATTTGTAGAGGGGCGCCTGGGTGGCTCAGTGGGTCAAGCCGCTGCCTTCGGCTCAGGTCATGATCTCAGAGTCCTGGGATTGAGCCCCACATTGGGCTCTCTGCTCAGCGGGAAGCCTGCTTCCTCCCCTCTCTCTGCCTGTTTCTCTGCCTGCTTGTAATCTCTGTCTGTCACATAAATAAATAAAATCTTAAAAAAAAATTAGGATTTGTAGATAATAAATCTGTAGGCTCTCCAAGATGCAATTATACTTTTTGGCTTCAAGATTGTAACTATAACAGTAACAATTCTTGAATTGAGCATATACTATATATAGGACTCTTATAAGTGCTTTAAATATATTATTTAACATTTAAATGCACATTAGGAAATGGATACTATCATTCATAATTCACATAATAGGCTCTGGAAGCACTGAAAGTTTGAGTATGGGACAGAACAATAATTCAAGCTCACGTCTGTCTGATTACTGTGACTTAATCTCTGTGCACATTCTCTTTCAGGGAGCTGGGACAGGAAGCACTGCTCCCGCTTTGCAAAAGATTCATTTCTGAAAGACCTATTAAGCCATCATCCAAAGATTTATTGACAGGAGTAGGCATGAATTAATTGTGATTACCACAGTGAAGAGAGATTTCATTTTGGAAAGATGATCTAATAGATCAGATTAAAAATGTAAATTCCCTTCTCCTTTAGCTGTTTTTCACAATTTTTTTTCTTGGAGTATCAGTTATTACCTAACACTCTATGGAGATTCATGTCAAGGAGAGTTACACTTACAAGAAAGAAAAACAGGACACTCTAGTAATTTATGATTAAACCAGAGGTTTATATCTCAGGGTGTCAAAGCTTTTTCTGCACTGCAGTTTAACTGCCGAATTGGTATAAATAGCACGCGTTTTCATGGCCTGGAGAATATTTAAAATAGGACTATGGATTTGCCATTGACTCAAACAGTTAGGAAAACTAGAATGTGAAGAAGCAAGTCTCTGAGTAAATACCATTTATGGAAGAATGCCAGTGAGAGAAAAGACAGTAGAGGCAAAAGGGCACTTGTTTCTCTTGGAAGTAAATGGTATAACGATGCCAAGTTTGTTCTAGGGTAATGGAATACCTTTTAAAATGAATAAGTAGTGACTCTGTTGCTGGAAAAATTTTATCTATATTACACAGTGAAGAACTAGACTAGAAGGATACTCTAATGTAGTAAATACAATTAAAATTAGAAACAGCAGTTCTACAGAAACAGTTATAAAACTCTGTAAGAAAAAAACCTTTGTGAATATTGAACAAGAACTGTTGAAAGGAAAAATAAATATGGGAGGAAATTAAAGTTATATTAATATTCATTGATGACTATTTTAATCTACTTTCATTCATTTTCTTTTTTTTTAAGATTTTATTTATTTATTTGATAGACAGAGATCACAAGTAGGCAGAGGAGATAGACAGAGAGAGAGAGGAGGAAGCAGGCTCCCCATTGAGCAGAGAGCCTGATGTGGGGCTCCATCCCAGGACCCTGGGACCATGACCTGAGCCAAAGGCAGAGGCTTTAACCCACTGAGCCACCCAGGCACCCCAAATTTCATTCATTTTCTAATCTAACGTTCATCATAAACTTTTAGATGTTATTCATCTAGGATATAAAATTAGTCAAACCAAGACTGGAATCTAAATCTTACAGATTCCAAACATGTGAGGACTATTTTAATGTGGTACCAAATACACACACACACACACATACACACACATACATACATACAACAGGATTCTTTAATCGTATCACAATTATGGTGAGTGGTAGACATAGCAAAATACTCAAGATGGTGAAACAGATAAAAAGATAGTGAGAAAGATAAAACTTTAGACATTGCTCAAATTCAGCTCTATTTATGCCAGAACCTATATTAAAAAAAAATAAAATAAACTTGCTAATAGGAAAAAAGACTATCTGCCAAAAAACCAGTTTAGTCATTCTGTTCACCTATGGGCATCATGATGCCATTACCACACAGATACATAGTAAAGTAATGTTTATATTTTTTCCTGGCCTTAATGGAAAGTAGGATTCCATTTGTGTTCCAGTCTGGAAAGTAGGATTTTATTTGGGCAATTTCAGCATTCATCATGTACTCACTTTGAATTGAATAGTACAGCCACCCTGAATTGAAATATGATACTTTCAGCAGAGAATGTAAGTAGAAATCTAATGGGAGATTGTATTAGGTAAATATGTTTCCATTTAATACATTTATTTTATTTAAGAAAATGGGTGGCTGGCAATTCAAGTTTTAAAAGCAGACAGCACACCAAAATTACCTGGGCATCAATTCTCAATTTCAGGTAGGACTGCTGTGCCCAGAATATAATCTAACTGGGCTAAATATTATCAACAGCCAGCACAAGAAGAATATACTTTATTAGACAATAAGAGATCTTTGAGTGAGCAGAGTAAATCATTCTCTGATATATTACCTGTTAAATAAATTAACTGTTCATCATAAACAAACCCCCTTCAAGTTGTTCTTAGATGTTCATGAGATGTCTATAATGCAAATTTCATTTCAATGATACTCCATAACCCAAGTTTCCCAATTATTTGACATGGAACTTTCCTCATAATATACCTCTGATTAGAGTACCAACCTCATTGATAATGCCACTCTTTGTAATAAAATATTTTCATATACCAGACCTTTCCACATTAATTAATGCAAATGAGCTACTTTCACACCAACTGGCATTAAACTATTTCCAATGTACCATCATTGAAAATATCTGGTTTGATAACCTGAAGAGCATTTAAAGGTCAATTACTAACAGTGGTGCAGTGGATTTTCAATTTGTACTGAAATAAATTTATACATCATCTAACCACGTATAAACTAATTTTCTCTCTAGCCTGTCACTGCAGAAATAAATATATTGCAAGAGGACACAGTGAGAGACAAACTCAAACTTGTTTCTACGTAGTGCTAGAACTAGAAAGGGAAGAATGAGAATATTTCCATATACAGGTATTTTACAGGTGAGCCACGTATGTAACTTAGAAGAGTGGTCAATTCATTCCCCAACAATTTTGGTGAAAAAGTTCTTCATTAATTTCAATGGTATCAATTCTTAATTTGTGTTTTCTTCAGTAACTTATTTAAAATATTTCAACTGCTTATCAGAAAAATGCAGAAAGTAGGTATATCCAACTGTTTTGTTACAAAAATTAGAGGAAAAACTATTTAGAGGGGTCCCTGGGTGGCTCAGTGGGTTAAGCCTCTGCCTTCAGCTTGGGTCATGATCTCAGGGTCCTGGGATGGAGTCCCACAACAGGCTCTCTGCTTGGCAGGGAGCCTGCTTCCTCCTTTCTCTCTCTCTGCCTGCCTCTCTGCCTACTTGTGATCTCTGTCAAATAAATAAATTTAAGAAAATATAAAAAAAAACCTATATAGAAATTATTTAGTTATTACATGAGGTTATACCAAGAGAATAAAGCAAGAAAAACTCAAACCTATTTTAATTGGCAACATGTTACTTTCTTGAAAAAAAAAAAAAAAGAAGTCTTATGAACAGAGGGTCCATTCAACCTGGCTTAAGAAGACCCTTAATTCACTTCCTCTTACAGACACATGAAATCTACATCTACATGCAGAGTGCTTTCTCCAAAGAACTACTGGCCAACTGAATGGCTTCTGCATGACACACACTAGAAAGACCACAAAGACAAGGGTAGAAGAGACAGAGACATAGTAATGACAAGAACTCCACTCCCTGATGTGATGCCTGTAGTAGGGACAGATATGACTAAAGGGTCTGTGAACAGACTCTCCCCTGCCCTGGGGAACAGCAGAAAACAAGCAAGCAAATGGACAACCAAAAAACAAAAACGCCAGTAGATTAAAGGGCAACTAGAGTCTACATGAGAAAAAAAAACAAAAATCGGTTTACTAATCTTAAAGCATCTGAGACATAGGTAGGGAATTGCTGGCAACCTTTCTAGAGTCAGAGGTTCTGGTGAGCACCATTTAAAAAAAAAATTACTTATTTATTTATTTGACAGAGAGAGAGAGAGATCACAAGTAGGCAGAGAGGCAGGCAGAGAGAGAGAGGAAATGAAGCAGGCTCCCTGCTGAGCAGAGAGCCTGATGTGGGACTCAATCCCAGGACCCTGAGATCATGACCTGAACCGAAGGCAGTGTCTTAACCCACTGAGCCACCCAGGCACCCCCATTTTTTATGTTCCTTCTCCACAATAATAGCACAGGTGAGAGTGGGGTCCAGGCACTCTATCTGGCCTACCAGGGCTGCCCAATGCACCTTGGGTTCCTGGCACACACCAGCTCCAGCAATCACATCAAGGCAGCCCAGTGCTACACATCTTGGGATCACCTCCAGCCTGTTCCAGCTTCAGCCCCAGCTGGCTTGATAATGGCATACACAGTTCATTAAAAAAAAATACTCATACACAAGGCCACTACTTCAAGACTGGTAGAGGTAGCCATATCACCTAATTCATAATATCTTTATGTGTTTGTTTAATGTGGAAAATCAATCAAAATGAGGAGACAGAGAAATAGGTTCCAAATAAAAGGATAAGATAAAACCCCAGGGGAGGGGGGAAAAAACCACACACAAGAGGAATAAAATAGAGTTAATAATTTACCTGATAAAGACTTTAAAGTAATGGTCATAACACTGCTCAACAAAAGTGAGAGAAAAATGCAAGAACACAATGAGGATGGACTTCAACAAAGAGAAAATAGAAGAAATAACCAATCAAAGCTACAAAATATGGTAACCAAAATGAAAATACACAATGGGGAAGCAACAAAAGGTTAGATGATACACAAGAGTGGATTAGTTAAAGGTAAACAGAGAATCTAAAAGGCAGCAAGAGAAAAACAAATTATCTACATATAGAAAAACACTATAAGTCCATAAGCTGATTTTTTAGCAGAACTTTGCAGGAAAAGGTAAAGTAACAAGATATATTTAAAGTGCTAAAAGGAAAAACAAACAAACAAACAAACAAACTTACAACCAGAAATACTCTACCTGGCAAGGTTATCATTCACAGCTGAGGAAGAGATAAAGTTTCCCAGCAAAACAAAAATTGGTTTATCACTAGTAAACTAGCCTTACAAGACATGTTAAAGGGTCTTGTTTAATTGAAAAACAAAAGCTATGATTAGAAATAGGAAAGTATATGAAAGAACAAATGCCACTGGCAAAGGCATATATGTATATATACATAAAGACTGTGGATTTGCCACTTAAAAAGCCGGTATGAAGCTTAAAGGACAAGGAATAGTGAAATCACCTGTAACACAATTGGTAGTTAAGGGATACACACACACACACACACATAAAGATGTAAAATATGTCATTAAAAAAACAGGGTGGGGAAATAAAAATACAGTGCTGTTAGAATGCATTTGAGCAAGATAAAATAGTCTACTGTATAGATACATCAGTATGTATGAACCTCATAGTAACTACAAACTAAAAACCTACAATAGATTTACAAAAAATAAAGAGAAAGAAACTTAAACATAATACAAAACAAAGCCATCAAATCATAAAGTAAGTCCAAGAGAAGAAAGGAATGGAGAACTACTAAGACAACTATAAATGAATTAATAAAATAGCTGTAAGTACATACTTACCAATAATTACTTTAAATGTAAATGGGCTAAATGCTCTAATCAAAAGATATACAGTGGCTGAATAAATTTAAAAAAAATGGAAACAATAACAAAATAAGACAGGAAGCAGTACAGACGTTTCTCAAAAAATTAAAATACAATTACCATATGATCCAGTAATCCTAATCCTGGATATTTACCCAAAGAAAACAAAAATACTAATCTGAAGAGATACATGTTCCCCTATGTTTATGGCAGCATTATTGACAATAGCCAGGATACAGAAGCAACCTAAATGTCCATTGATGAGTGGATAAAGAAGATATAGTATAGATACACAATGGAATATTACTGAGTCATAAAAAGAATGAGATTTTGCCACTGACAACAATATGAAGGGACCTAGAATGTATAATGCTAAGTGAAACAGGTCAGATAAGGAAAGATAAACCCATATGATTTCATTCTTATGTGAGATTAAGAAACCAAACAAAAGGGGGAAAAATGAGAGAGAGAGAACCAAAAAATACTCTTAAATGTAGAGAGCAAATTACTGATCACCAGAGGGGACCTGGGTGAGTGAAATAGATAAAGAGGATTAAGAGTACACTTAAAATAAAGAGTAATGAGTAATGTATAGAATTGGTGAATCATTATACTCTACACCTCAAACTAATATAACATCGTATGCTAATTATACATTAAAAAAAAAACAAAAAATAAGACCCAGTTATATAGTGCAATCAAGACATATTTCAAACCAAAAGGCATACACAGACTGAAAACGAAGCAATGGGAAAATATATTCTATGAAAATGGAAAGAAAAAGAGTTGGATTAGCAATACTCATACTAGACGAAATAAACTTTAAAATAAACACTGTTACAAAGACAAGAAAGATATTACATAATAATAATGTCCTCTAAGAACAAGACATAACATTCACTAATATTTATGCATCCAAGATAGAAGCACCTAAATATATAAAGCAAACAGTAATAGACATAAAGAAAGAAATTGTCAATAAGACAATATTAGTAAGGGACTTTAATATCCCACTTACGTCAACAGATCACCCAGACAGAAAATTAACTTGAAAACAATAGCCTTAAAATACAGAGTAGAGGGACGCCTGGGTGGCGCAGTTGGTTGGACGACTGCCTCTGGCTCAGGGCGTGATCCTGGAGTCCCGGGATCGAGTCCCACATCGGGCTCCCAGCTCCATGGGGAGTCTGCTTCGCTCTCTGACCTTCTCCTCGCTCATGCTCCCTCTCACTCTCAAATAAATAAAATAAAATCTTAAAAAAAAAATACAGAGTAGACCAGGTGGACTTAATACATACATATATATGTATGTATGTATACACACAATATTTCATCCAACTACTGAATACATTTTCTTGTCAAATGCACATGGTACATTCTTCTTTATATGTCCCTGGTTAGGCCATAACAGAAGAACCTGTAAGTTAAGGAATGTTAAAGTCCTATCATGCATCTTTTCTAACTATGATACTGTGAAACTAACAATTAGTTACAAGAAAACTGAAAAAAACACAAATACATGGAGGCAAAACAACATGCTACTGAACCATCAATAGTTCAACAAAGAAATCAAAGAATTGAAATTAAAAAAATACCTTAAGAGAAATACAATATTTCAAAATCTATGAGATGCGCCAAATGCAGCGACAAGAAGGAAACTATTGTGATACAGGCGTACCTCAAGAAATAAGAAAAATCACGCCCCCAATTTAATTTTATAACTAAAGGATCCAGAATTCTTTTTAAAAATGCAAAAATAATAGCAACAACAACAACAACAAAACCAAACCCAACTTTAGTAGAAGGAAAGAAATGGACAAAGATCAGAGCAGAAATAAATAAAATAGAGCCTAAAATTTCAGTGAAACTAAAAGCTGGTTCTTTGCAAAGAAAATATCAAGAAACCTCTAGCCAGACTCATCAATAGACAAAGAGAAAGGGATCAAATGAATAGAATCCAACATGAAAGAGAAGTTATAATGGATACCACAGAAGTACAAAGGATCATAAGAGAATACTATGAATAATTATATGTAAACACATTAAAAACAACTAGAAGAAATGGATAAAATTACTAGAAGTGCACAATCTTATAAGACTGAATCATAAAGAAACAGAATATCTGAATAGACTGATTGTAAGTAATGAAATCAAATCAGTAATTTAAAAATTCCCCCAAGACAAAGGTTTAGGACCATATGGCTTCACAGGTGAATGATGAGTAATGAGTAATGTATAGAATTGGTGAATCATTATACTCTACACCTCAAACTAATATAACATTGTATGCTAATTATACATTTAAAAAAAAAAAACAAAAAAAAGACCCAGTTATATAGTACAATCAAGACATATTTCAAACCAAAAGGCATATTCTACCAAATATTTAAAGTGTTACTACCTATACTTCTCAAACTATTCCAAAATATTGAAGAGGCTAGCAGTACTCTGATACCAAAACCAGACATACAAGATGGAAGGAAGGAAGGGAGGAATATGGGTGAGGAGGGAGGTGAGAAATGGGGGAGGAAAGTGGGGAGGGGGGGAGAAAGAGAGAGGGAGGGAGAGAAAGAAAGAGAAAGGACAGGAAAGAAGGAAAGAAAGAAAGGACAGGCAAGAGGAAAGAAAGGAAGAAAAGGAAAAGAAAGGAAAGGAAGAAAGAAAAGAAAAAGAAAATTAGAAGTCAATATCCCTGATGAACATAGATGCAAAATCCCCCCAAAATATTGGCAAACTGAATACAATACATCAATAGTATCATATAACACAATCAAGATTTATACAGGGATGCACGATGGTTCAACATCAACAAGCCACTCAATGTGATATACTACATTAGCAAAAGGAAAAGGAAAAATCATATGATCATCTCAACAGATGCAGAAAAAGCACTTGACAAAATTTAACATTTATGATAAATACTCTCAACATAATGAGTATAGGAACATATATCACCATAACAAAAGGCATATATGACAAACCCATGGCTGACATCATATACAACGTTAAGAAGCTGAAAGCTTTTTCTTTAAGATTAGGAATAAGAGAAAGATGTCCACTCTTGCCACTTCATTCAATGTAGTACTGGAAGTCCTACACACAGCAATTAGGCAAAACAAACAAACAAACAAACAAAAAACAAAAGGCATCCAAACTGGAGAGGAATAAATAAAACCGTCACTATTTGTAGATGATGTGACACTATACAGAAAGCCTTAAAGAGTCCACTAAAAAAGTACTAGAACAATTTAAAAAAAAATTTAGAACAAATAAATGAGCTCAGTAAAGTTGTAAGATATAAAATCAATGTACAGAATTTGGTTGTATTTCTTTTCTTTCTTTCTTTCTTTCTTTCTTTCTTTTCTTTCTTTCTTTTTTTTTTTTAAAGAGCTTATCTATAGAGAGAGCAGGAGCCAGTGGAAGTGGGGAGAGGCCAGAGGAGAAGCAGACTCCCTGCTGAGTAGGGATCCTGATGTGGACCTCAATCCCAGGACCCTGAGATCATGACCTGACCTGAAGGTAGATGCTTAACCAACTGAGCCACCCAAGTGCTCCAACTGGCTGCATTTCTGTACATAAATAATCAGTTATCAGAAAAAGAAATTAAGAAAATAATCCCATTTATAATTGCATTTAAAAAAATACCCTTAAGGGTAACTTTAACCAGATGGTAAAAAACCTGTACTCTGAAAACTATAAGACACTTAAGAAAGAAACTGAATATCATATAAATGAATGGAAGAATATACTGTACTCATAATTAGAAGAATGCTATTAAACTGTCCATATTCTCCAAAGCAATCTGCAAATTCAGTGCAATCCCCATTTAAATACCAATGGCATTTTTCACAGAACTAGAACAAAGAATCCTAAAATTTGTAAGGAACCACAAAAGACCCTGAAGAGCCAAAGGAACCTTGGGAAAGTAAAACAATGCTACAAGTATCATGGCCCCTGATTTCAAACTATACTACAAAGCTGTACTAATTAAAATAGTATTATACTTGCACAAAACAGGCACATATATCAGTACAATAGAATAGATGGCTCACAAATAAATCCACATCTATATGGTCAATTAATCTATGGTAATGGCAAAGGAGGCAAGAATATAAAATGGAGAAAAGACAATAAAAAGGTGTTGGGAAAACTGGAGGGCTACATGCAACAGAATGAAACTAAAGAATTGTATTTCACCATTTATAAAATGAAATTCATATTATAGATTTAAATGTAAGACCTGAAACCATAAAACCCTAGAAGAAAACCCAGGTAGTAAACACTTTGACATCAATCTTAGCAAATTTTTCACCCCTTTGTTCAGGAAGACATATCTTCTCAGGCAAGGGCAACAAAATCTAAAATAAACAAATGAGATTATATTCAACTAAAAAGCTTTCAGTGAAGAAAACTACCAACAAAATGAAAAGGGTAATATCCAAAATATATAAATAGGCTACACAATTCAGTATCTGACCAAAAAAAAAAAAAGTTAAAAAATGGAAAGAAGGCTTGAATATACATTTTTCCATAGAAGACAAAAGACAGCAAAAAGGCACCTGAAAAAAATGCTCAACATCTCTAATCATCAGGGAAATCCAAATCAAAACCACCAGGAGATATCACCTCACACCTGCCAGACTGATTACTATCAAGGGACAAGGGGTGTCTAGGTGGCTCAGTTAAGCATCTGACTCGGTTTTGGCTCTGGTCATAGTCTCAGGGTCACAGATGGAGCTGCATGTCAAGCTCTGTACTCAGTGGGGGTCTGCTTGAGCTTCTCTATCTTCATTTCCCTCTGCTCCTTCCCCACTTATGCTTGCTCTCTCTCTCTCTCTCAAATAAATAAAGAAATCTTATACAGTGGAAAAAAGACAGTCTCTTCAATAAATGGTGCTGGGAAAACTGGACAGCTATATGTAGAAGAATGAAACTCGACCATTCTTTTACACCATACACAAAGATAACAAAATGGATAAAAGACCTCAACGTGAGACAGGAATCCATCAGAATCTTAGAGGAGAACATAGGCAGTAATCTCTTTGATATCAGCCACAGCAACTTCTTTCAAGATACATCTCCAAAGGCAAAGGAAACAAAAGCGAAAATAAACTTCTGGGACTTCATCAAAATCAAAAGCTTCTGCACAGCAAAGGAAACAGTCAAAAAAACAAAGAGGCAACCCACGGAATGGGAGAAGATATTTGCAAATGACAGTACAGACAAAAGGTTGATATCCAGGATCTATAATGAACTCCTCAAACTCAACCCACACAAAACAGACAAACACATCAAAAAATGGGCAGAAGATATGAACAGACACTTCTCCAATCAAGACATACAAATGGCTATCAGACACATGAAAAAATGTTCATCATCATTAGCCCTCAGGGAGATTCAAATTAAAACCACATTGAGATATCACCTTACACCAGTTAGAATGGCCAAAATTAACAAAACAGGAAACAACATGTGTTGGAGGGGATGTGGAGAAAGGGGAACCCTCTTACACTGTTGGTGGGAATGCAAGTTGGTGCAGCCTCTTTGGAGAACAGTGTGGAGATTTCTCAAGAAATTAAAAATAGAGCTTCCCTACGACCCTGCAATTGCACTCCTGGGTATTTACCCCAAAGATACAGATGTCGTGAGAAGAAGGGCCATCTGTACCCCAATGTTTATAGCAGCAATGGCCACAGTCGCCAAACTATGGAAAGAACCAAGATGCTCTTCAACGGATGAATGGATAAGGAAGATGTGGTCCATATACACTATGGAGTATTATGCCTCCATCAGAAAGGATGAATACCCAACTTTTGTAGCAACATGGACGGGACTGGAAGAGATTATGCTGAGTGAAATAAGTCAAGCAGAGAGAGTCAATTATCATATGGTTTCACTTATTTGTGGAGCATAACCAATAGCATGGAGGACAAGGGATGTTAGAGAGGAGTAGGGAATTTGGGTAAATTGGAAGGGGCGGTGAACCATGAGAGACTATGGACTCTGAAAAACAGTCTGAGGGGTTTGAAGTGGCGGGGGGGGGTGGGAGGTAGGGTACCAGGTGGTGGGTATTATAGAGGGCACGGCTTGCATGGACACTGGGTGTGGTGAAAAAATAATGAATACTGTTTTTCTGAAAATAAATAAATTGGGAAAAAAAAAAGTAAGTGTTGGCAACTGAGGGTTTTGGAGGGGAGGGGGTGATGGGTATTATGGAGGGCACTTATTGCATGGAGCACTGGATGTGGTGCATCAACAATGAATTCTGGAACACTGAAAAGAAATAAAATAAAATAAAATAAAATGGAAAAAAAAAGTAAGTGTTGGGAAGGATGTGGAGAAAAGGGAGCTCCTATACACTATTGATGGGAATGTAAATTGATGTACCTATTATGGAAATAGCACGGAAGTTCCTCAAAAATTTAAAAATAGAACTACCCCCAATCTGGCAGTCCCACGACTGGGTATTTGAGAAAAATTAAAATACTAATTTGAACATATATATGCACCCCTTTGATCACTGTGGCATTATTTACAATATCTAAGATATGGAGGAAAACTAGGTGTCCTTGGGTAGATGAATGGATAAAGAAGATATAGATAGATAGGTTTATCTTATTTTATTATATCTATTATTACATGTATATTATAAATATTACTCATCCACAAAAGAATGAAATCTTGCCACTTGTGATAATATGGAAGGACCTAGTAGGTGCTATGCTAAGTGAAACAAGACAAATACTGTATGATTTCACTTATATGTATAATCTAAAAATTGAAACAAATGAACAAAATGCTACAAACATGTAACTACTTGCAAAGGGGGGTTAATATACATAATTTACACCAGAAATCATAGATATAGGTAACAGTTGATTACCAGAAAGGGAGGGATGGGGAGTGGGTACAAGAGGTGAATGGGATTAATAGGTACAAACTTCCAGTTATAAAATAAATAAGTCATGGGGATATAATTTACAGCACAGGGAATATAGTTAATAATATTACAATAATTTTTTTGGTGACAGATGGTAACTAAACTTACAGTAAGTATATTTTTTAAGAATGTATGATAATTTATGTAAGTATTATATATTAATAGTTACATGATCAGATTTTTCATGTATTATACAAAATCTGAGATTATTTTCATTGCACATTTATGTATCTCCTTAGGGTATATTCCCAGAAGTAAGTTTTTTTGATTCATATTAACAAGTCAAAATCTAGAAAGACTGAAATCAATCTATATTGCTATGTGCTACACAAGTGTGTGTGTATGCTTGTACATTTATTTTTTTGTGTGTGTTTTTTTTTTTTTAAGATTGTATTTATTTGAGAGAGCACAAGCAGGGGGAGTAGGAGAGGAAGAAGCAGGCTCCTTACTGAACCTGATATAGGATGGGATCCCAGGAGCCTGAAATCATGACTGGAGCTGAAGGCATACACTTAACCAACTGAGCCACCCAGGTGCCTCAGCATTTGTTTGTTTAATGCCATAATAAAAAAGTGTTACCCATTGTGCTGATTTGGATTGTCTGAAAGACAAAAACAAACACAAAACATTAGAGTTGTAATTAAATTATGATTTAGGTTGTCTATCTTGTCATAGCTTTAATATTTAATATCTTCCATCATCACATTAATCTAAGTCTGTGTGATAATGTAGTAGTGAACATTGTTTGTGGGATGTGAAAGTGTTTGTGTGGATTGTGTGTCTGGCCCAACCTTTACTGTGCAGACTTGGAAAAGTGACATAACATTGCTTGCCTTAGTTTCCTGGAGGTGATAACATCTTTGAGGAAAACCATTACTTTTCTTTTAAAGGATGAGCAGCTATAGGAGGAGTTAATAAAGAGGGACTCTTATTAAAGGAAAGGGTTATGCATTGGAAGTATTTCAGAATAACTGACCTTTTGATAAAAATACAAGCAGACATTGATAAAGATTAATGTTCTCTTTTATATGCTACTTATGAAAAATGACCTGAATACTAAGCTGATGAGAAATATACATATATATTTTTTCCAAAAGGAAACAGAACTCACAATAGAACTTTACAAAGCCATTATTCTAATGGCTATTTATTGCCTGAAGAAAGTTGATTTCTCCCATAGTAAAGGTAACATAAAATCCCCCTGACATCTGTATTTGTAAAGTTCCTGATAGCATGCACCTCAAATATATAAAAAATTGATATTCAATCTCACACACTTCATGTATACTCAAGTGGACAGGCATGTGGTCCATGCTGTCTTGGTTACATCTTCCGAAAGAGGCCAAATCTTCAGCCCTGAAGCTCAACCAAACCAAATGAACATTGAAAATGCCAAAGACAATGTCCAGAAACCATCACGTAAAAGCAGGAACCAGAGTGTCAGGTTCAAGAATAGATTTTTATCCCCTTAAAAGCTAAATGCCACAAACATGTAACTACTTGTAAAGGGGAGTTACTGTATATGATTTACATCAGAAATCAGAAGATCAAGAGAAAATTATTTAAAAATTGAAGTATGCAGATCTATTTTTTTAATTTTTGTGCCCATTTCTGCTTGATTCCAGAAGCCCAGTTTACACTTTGACTGTTTTATGACTCCAAATTATTGTTTCCCTCCCCCTTTTTAAAAAATGTATTCTGATGTTCTTTAAATTTTCTGAATCATAAAATTCACTAGAAGCACTTCATAAAATTATGAACTCTAGGAGATCACTTGAGGTGAGAAACTGAATTCTATATTTTACAGGATGCCTCAGGTCACCCTTACTGTTGGGCAGGTTTGGGAAATGTTCTTCTGCTCTATCAAAATTCCCTTTATTTGGAGCCAAAGTAATTGAACAATCAGGGGTTGGAAAAGTTTCATTACAGAATATGAAAAAAAGGTTTCAGAGTGAGTGTTCCTCCCTTACTGTGAAATTAATCATCCTTTCAGTTTAGACTACACTAAGGAAGTTATTCTTCGAAGCAAAAGTAGAAGGCTTTAAAATCTCTTCCCAATGCTATGTTCTGGAAGAAGTAAACAATTATGAAAAATCATTCCTGGCTCATAAAAAGAGAGATGCTAGGCACAAAGTAATAAATATTACTCTGGTATTACACACTCAGTGGCATAGGAAAACCACCTTTTTAAAAATACCATTTAAAAAGATGCTATATTTTCTTTAACTTAGAAATATTCCTAATTGAAGCTTTCAACTTTCTGAAATAGAAGTAAGAACCCACAGATGAGAAAAATAGTGCCATAGTTCTGATATAGTTTAGAATAAAATCGAATGGGGATTCAGGGAAATGGTAGAAGACACTGAACAAGTAGATGACAAAGACTGGACAGAAGAAATACAGTTTGCTCAGTGACTGAGTTGAGGCACTTGATGCGCTATTGGGATTTAGTCTCAGCAACCCACTGCATCTGAACTCCAACCCACTGCATCTGAATTCTGCATAGAGGAAGGTTGAAGTTCCATATCTGGAAAGCAAGGTTGATAATGGGACATATCCCATAAGTTTATTATGTATGAAAATTAAGACAGTGTTTGTGAAGTAGTTGGTATATCTTCAGGGTTTAATAAACATTAGGTGCTTTTATTGTTGCTTCTGTTGTTTGGGAATATAATGCTTGCAATAATTATGATTACTTAGAGTTTACATTATACAGTGTCAATTAATTTAGTCATCCTGAACTGGGTTTTAATTATACAATTCTGAGATAAGTTAATTTTCCAGGTATTCTTAGAGATGTTTAGACTCCTGGAACTCCTGATTAACAACTGAGTTCCAGATTAGGACTTAGAACGGAATGAAGAGATAGAAAACGTTCCTTACAAAATTCCTCTTAGCCTGTATTATTTCTAATTAGACATGTTCTCCGTATTAAGTCATTGACATGTACTTGTTACTAAGAAAGCAATTAAATTAACTTATCCTGAGGTTGCATAAGAGATAGCCAACTCAACAACAAAGGTGCATTTGTTTGTAATACCACTACTAAATACCAGCATACTCAAAGATAAGAAACAAAAGTCAATGAAAATTAAAAAAAAAGAATAAAATCACTTTCCAAAAATGTTCTTTACAAAAATCAATTAGACTGATAATCTTATAACAAGACTGACAAAAGAAAAAAGGGAAAACAAAACTAAAAATAAGAGAAATAAAAAAGAGAGTATCACCAAACCATTACACGGTACTAACTACCTTATTGGTAGTAGTTAGTACAGCTCTGTGTCTATAAATCTGATAACCTAAATGGCATGGACAAATTTCTTGAGAGCTACAAAACTACAAAATCTTCTTAAAATGAAATAGGTTATGCAAACAGTACTCTTTGTATTAAAGAAATTAAATTAATACCTAATAAGAATTTGAAACAAAGAAAACTGCAGGTCCAGATGACTTCATTGGTGAACTCTATTAATGAATACCAACTCCACACATACATCATCAGAATACAGGACAGAACAGAATACTTCCTAAATCACTTTATGAAGCCAGTATTATTTAATACCCAAACCAGATGAAGATATTAAAGTAGATACAACTGCTCCATATGCTTCATGAACATAGGCACAAAAGCCTCCACAAAAATTCTAACAAATAAATATCCTCTAAAAGGAGAATATCTAATGACCAAATAGAATTTATTCTAGATGCAAGACTTCTTTACTATTTGAAAATCAAGTATTATATTTCACATTATCAACAGCCCCCCAAAATATATTATATTTTAATTGATGCAGAAAAATCACTTTATATTCAACACCCTGTTGTGATTAAAACCTCTGAACAATTATAATTAGAGTCAAATATCCTCAATGTGATAAATAGCATTACCAAAAACATACAGCTAATGTCATTCTTTATGGTGGCATACTGAATGCTCATTCCCTTGAAAACAAGACAAAGAATCCATTCTCACTGTTCTTTTTGAACATTAACTGGAATTCCTAGCCAGTACAATAAAATGAAATAACATATATACTTAATAGAAAAAAAAACAACTATGTCTATTCTCAATTGACATAACAGCCTATGTAGAAAATAAAAAAAAACTACAATAAGTTTCAAAACTTACAAATGAAACAATGATAATAAATTAATGATGTTAAAGGATAAAATGTCAATGCAAAAAATGAGTCAAAAAGTAGCAATAAATAATTAGGAGTTAACTTTGAAAAATCAGTACCATTTATAATAGTGTCAAAACTATGAAGTACTGAAATATCAATCTAAAAAAGGTATACAGAATTTATATACTTAAAACTACACAATGATGAGACAATGTAGGTATATTGTCATATATGGTATTCACAGATTGGAACATCTATGTAATTAAGATGTCAAATCTCCCAAAACTGATCTACAGATCTAACACAACTCCAAATGAAATTCTAGCAAATTTAAAAATATATTGACGAACTAATTCTAAAATACACAAGTGTTGCAAACAAAATAAACCAAAACAAAACTTAGAAAAACCAAGACAGTTTTTAAGAGCAAAGTAGGATGATTCACACAATCTGATTTCAAGATTTCTTATAAAGGTACAGTAGTCAGCTTAATATATTAGAGAAATGATGGATTTATTAGAATAAGATAAAGTCTAGAAACATGTATACATAGTGAATTTCAAACAAAGTTTCCATGGAAGTCAATGGTTTAGTGAAGAAAGATTAATCAGACTTTTCAGCAAAAGGTGCTAGAATAATTAGATATTTACATACAAAACAATAAACCTTTAACTATTTTTGTATCATATATTAAAAATTAACTAAGAATGAATCCTAGACCTCAGTGTAAAACCCAAAAGTTCCAAAAGGAAACAAGCCCAGAGAAAAACCTTTGTGACTTTAGGCTAGGCAAACTTCCTTAGCTAGAAAGCCAGAAGCACCAGGCATAAATCAAAACAAAACAGAACACTAAACTGGATTTCACTTAAATTAAGAATGTCGGGGGTGCCTGGGTGGCTCAGTGGGTTAAAGCCTCTGCCTTCCACTCAGGTCATGATCTCAGGGTCCTGGGATCAAGCCCTGCATCAGGCTCTCTGCTCAGCAGGGAGCCTGCTTCCCCCCTTCTCTCTGCCTGCCTCTCTGCCTACTTGTGATCTCTGTCAAATAAATTTTAAAAAATTTTTAAAAAAGAAGGTCTGATTTTCAAAAAAAAGCACTTATATCAACATGAAATGGTTAACTATAAACTGGGAGAAAGTATCTGAAATCTTATATGATAAAGGACCTGTATCCAAAATAAATAAAGAACACATAATTAATAAAACTAACTCTCCTAACCAAAAAAAAAAAAAAGAAAAAAGAAAAAAGAAAAATATTTGAATAAACATTAACCCAAAAAAATACATGGATAGAAATTGAGCACATGAAAAAAAAATTTCAAGATGATGAGTCATTAGGAAAATTCAAATACCACTAAACAGTTAACTAAAATGGCAAAATAATGACAATATTTATGATACTAAGTTGTGATTATATTGAGTAAGGGAAAGTTTCAAACATTTTTGGTGGTATTAACAAATGGCACTTAAGAAAATGATTTCAAAGTTCTTTAAAAGTTATATATTTACCATAAGATTCAACAATCCCCATTCTTAAGTATTTCTCAAAGTGAGATATAAATCTATGTTCATACTAAAATCTGGGTCCAGAGGTTTATACTAGCTCTTTGGATAATCATCAACACCTTAAAACTACCCAAATGTTCCTCAACTGGAGAAATACATGAATAAATTGTGGTATATCAATTCAATCCAATAAGATTCACCAATAAAAAGAAACAAACAACATCCATGGGCCTCAAATGCATTATGCACAGTAAGAGACCAAATTTAAAAGGCTACATTATTTCTACTTATATGATATTCTAGAGAACACAAAGCTGTAGACACAAAAAACAACCTAAAAGTTGCCATGAAATGAGATGAAAGAGAAGAGTTAGTATCAAGTAACATGGGGCAATTTTTTGGTGTGTGGGCACTATTCTATATCCTAACTGTAGTGGTGAGTCCATAACCATAGGCAGTTGTTGAAACTTGTAGACCTGTACATTTAAAAGGCCAGGTGTTTTTTGCATTTAAATTATATCTAAATAGACCAAAAAAATATCCCAAAACAAAAATGAGGTATTTTATATTTGAGATAAAGCCAGATATAGATGAAGAAAGGAAAAGAGAGATAATTTCAGAAAACTCTTAATCCATTAAGACACTTCAAGAATGATTTCTGTATCTGAACTGTCTTACTCTCCATCACAAGATCTGATTTTGTAAATAAAGATTTCATTTTTTATCTTGTTTCAAGAAACCTCAGTGCTGTTCTTTTTTCACATTTCAACATCTCTAAAATTTGAGGACGCCGAAACAAACAAAAGATCAAGCTTACTGGAGCACAAGATACTGGTGCATCTTTCAACTGATGAAGTCAGATTTGATGAAATGCAGTCATTAGTCTATGTTATCGAACAAACTGTGATAAAAGGAAGTATGACTTTATCAAAAGGGTTAAAGACTAAAATGTGGCTCTGCTGCCCTTCCTTCTACAAGACACTACTTACCAATTACCCAGCCTCAACTCCTAAATGGGAAGGACACCGTCAATATGGGACTGGGATTTCATTATGTCACTGGAGAATTTAAGCCAAGCTTCCAGGGAACTATAAGTTAAAAATGAAAATCAATTTCTAAGGAAGTGTTTGGCCAGCATGGTCAACTGCATGTCCTACAGGGATGAAAAGTTTCCATCTGCTCTGGCCGCAGGCCACAGGTGGCTATGGACTACGTGAAATGGGGCTAGGGCAGCTGAGGAGCTGAACATATCATTTACTTAGCATTAATTTAACTTTAAATGGCCACATATTGATTAGTGGCTTTGCACAGGACAACACAGACTTAGCCATGGGGTTAAAGCATTTTTTTGGATTAGGATAAAAGGAACAGATAGTTGGTGGCTCTACGACATTGCTCTCGAGGAAACAGCTCTGTGTTGGCCTTCATGGTGCTGCATCATCAAACTTTTAGGGATAACGGATAAACAACAAGTAAGAAGATTAGCACAGGAGGCAGCTGGGTCAGCAGTAAGAACACTGACCATTTCTCCGTTCTCACATCCTACCTACAGGCTTCCAGGCTTTTCATGCAATTAAGCATTTCCGTCTCCAGCAGAGAAATCTCTAGTGGCCCTGATTTTATCTTCATTTTTTTTCCTCAGTGTGGTAGTAAGAAGATTAACACCATCAAAAGATGCAGATAAAGTACTAATATTACTTGTATTTACTAAATACATAACAGCTAATGGTGAGAATAATAAGCTTCAGGATTATAATCCAGATCTTACTGAGATTAAATAGAAGTCACAGCCTTCCCTGCAGATGAGCCAAAAATTAATAATCAGGCATTGACATTTTATATCACTTTCGACTATTGTGCTTTGTAAGTTTCCAGTATATTTTTGTACTTCATTTATTATACACTTTGGACTAAACAGCTTTGTAAATAAAGAAGAGATGTTCTCAGTAACAAATAATTAGTAAATTCAGATTATTTCTAAAGTATCTTAATACATTTAAACTTTTCACTCCCAGTAAAACCTAACAATTTAACCAAATTTAACTTAAAATAACTTATTTTAGGGGCACCTGGGTGGCTCAGTGGGTTAAAGCCTCTGCCTTCATCTCAGGTCATGATCCCAGGGTCCTGGGATCGAGCCCCACATCGGGCTCTCTGCTCAGCAGGGAGCCTGCTTCTCCCTCTCTCTCTCTGCCTGCCTCTGCCCACTTGTGATCTCTGTCTGTCAAATAAATAAATAAATAATCTTTAAAAAATAACTTAATACATCACCAATGTAATGCATGTATGTACCTAAATGCATACATACATGTGTTTTATATATAGATATAAGTATAGATATAAATAGATTATATCAGGGCTATTTCATATGGTTGTACAGCTTATTCTCTACACAAAAAGAAAACAAACAAACAAACAAACAGAGGAGACAGGAGACTGAAAGCCAAACTCTGTGTTGGCTAACCTCCTGTACAGAGCTATGTCTGACCAGACAAGAAACCAGTTTTCTTTTTTTTTTTTTTTAATTTGAATTCAAGTTAGCTATCTATGGTGTGTTATTAGTTCTGGGGTAGAACTTAGTTATTTATCAGTTGCACGTAACATGCAGTGTTCATTACATGAAGTTCCCTCCTTAGTACCCATCTCCAATCACCCCTTCCCCCTCACCCAAGAAAGCACTTTTCATCACAGAGCCTGCTGATCCCTTGTCAGCAGTGTGGCCATGGAGGCAAATGTTCCATGTAACACTTCTCGTAATGTGTCTACCTGGAGCAGGAGTATCCTGTTTATCACAAAGGTGCAGTGGCGCCGACATGTTCCTAGATGTGTTCCATATATCATGCTATATTTAGTTGTGTTTACATCTCCATTATTTGAACAAAGGAAAGCTCTATCAGAATTCTTGTACAAATGACAGAATTGGATTTTAGCTAATTAAGCCTAAAAGATGTGTATTACAAAGGTATTAGGGGTCTCCAAGAAGAGTTGGGAACCAAGGATGGGAGCTAAGTTTCTGGAAATATTACTTAAAGCTATAGCATGAAACTGGCTGGTGGGGAAAACAAACAAACGAAAACACACACACGCACACACACACACACAGCTGGTATATGGAACTCTGTAGAAAACTCCTATCTCCCTCTCTCCACAGAATCCATTTCAGTAGTAGGAACATGAATATGGTATTGATGCCCGTGAAAGCCAATGCTTCTGTGACCACCAACTTAGCAAAATTAGAGACACCACAGAGAGCCTTCTCTTTCATACTGAATAATTCTGAACTGAAGTTAATTCTTGGTGGTCTAAGTTAGATGCCTATACCCCAACTCTGAGACCCCATAGTGAGAACACTGAAATACAGGAACTATAGGAAGGCCTATCAAAAGATGAGGGGAAGAAAATCAAATTATGTTATCTTATACACAGCCAATAGAAACATAACATTTCATGTAAAACAATAATGTTAGGATCTATAGCAAATGAATCATTAACTGATTACCCACTTATTTCTCATTATTATGATTTTTGGCTTTTATATGATGGCACAGAAAACTTCCTGTTTCTTAAGAACAGTTCGAGAACTCATGTTAGCACAATAATTAGTCAAGAACTGGGTCTATAAATGTGGTACAAAATGGATATCCTTAAAGGGTAGACTATTAATTCCAAATATAAACAAAGACTCTCATGATTACAGCAAAGCAAAGTAGAAAAAAAAAAACACACATCCATGCAGTGCAATTGTGAAAATAAAATTAGAAAAAGACATAAAACCAGAGAAAGTGAAAGGAAAGCATAAGAATAAGAATTATAACAGGACCTGTGATAAGATGGTAATTTCAATTAGGCTGTTGGACCTCAAATAAATTGAAGATTGTCTTCCAAGGGATTGAGGTTACATAAACAAGCAATCTGAATTTTTAAAGCTCCAAATACTTTATTTTCATTAAAGGAATCTCTGTGTACCAGTGACATTTGTATATTAAAATTTTGGACCCAGAAAAAATTTCATACTTTATTTAGCCTAAGCTTCTCATTTTACAACCAAATATTTGATGTATTACTTTATTTTATAATGACAATGGATATGGTCACAGAAATGTGAAAAACAAGGCAAACAACTCAGAAGCAATTCACTTTGAGTATGCTTCACCCTGGGGAGGTAAAAAAGAAAACAAACAAAGTTACCAGAGTTGGTTTTATATGGCCAAGAAATCTGAAATGTAGCTGTGAAAATGAGAAACAGACATCTGGAGTACATAATGATATAAGAAATACAAAATTAAATAATACAGTAAAAGGTGCTGATTGAAGGAAAAACAAGATTAATGGAGGCTACAGAAAGGAGAGAGGGCCTCCTGGGACACTTGCTCTATCTAGGACTACCCTCTAAACAGATCTCTAAATGCACTTCTGATTTCCCTTGAACAATGTTCTCTGGCTGGAATAGTTCTTTCTTTGGTCTGGTTCTTTTCTCATAGTTTTGAACAATGCATCATGAAATCTTGAATTTTTTTTTCTTCTCACCTGTTGTTATCTTTGATGGTACTTTCAAAGGCTCCAATACATCTTGTTCAAGTTCTGATTTATCTTCCAAAATTAATTTTGACGCTTAGACCATATTAATGAGGAGATTTTCCTCAAGTGTTATTGGACAGCTCCAAAATTTAAAAAAAGAAAGCTATAATCTATAAAATGTCTACTGTGCCAAATGACATATTTATCTGGGAACCATGATTAGAACCTCTCTATATTATCAGAGTTGGTTCAAATAAAACTCCAAGATATGGGCACAATCATCCCCATTTATAAATGAGGTTATATAATTTCCCGTGTTTACAGAACTGGCAAATAATAGTATACATTTTCTTATTCTTTTTTTTTAAGATTTTATTTATTTATTTGACAGAGAGAGATTACAAGTAGACAGAGAGGCAGGTAGAGAGAGAGAGAGAGAGGGAAGCAGGCTCCCTGCTGAGCAGAGAGCCCGATGCGGGACTCAATCCCACGACCCTGAGATCATGACCTGAGCCGAAGGCAGCGGCTTAACCCACTGAGCCACCCAGGGCGAAATTTTCTTATTCTAATGCCCATGTGTTTTCTGCTGAAACCAATACAGCTGAAATTCCCATCTATATTAGGGGCTTTGGCATCACCAATAAAATGATGTTATGATTCATTCACCGTCAAATTCACTAGATATTCTCTTAACAGTTTCCTGACTTTTAAAATTTCTCAAATTTCAAAGAGACATAGGGGGAAACAACTCTGAATAGAACTCTTTAATTCCCCTTTACATAACAAGTATTCTGAAGATATAGCATGTTTTTACCTCTGCAAGTACTACTGCCTGAATTGGCTTCATGGGTATGTGCCTGGTTTTTACCATCTTGACATTTTTAACAATTACATCTCTGAGTCCTTGTTTTGTAACTGAAGTTTGCTGGGACAGCAGAGAATGCGTGTGAACAGAGGAGATACACAGAATAGGCATGTCTGCATTGCTTGCCATCTGTTCATGTACAGTATTTATGATGCCTCCTAAGCACAGAACTCTGGTAAACCCATAATGTGTTAAAGTTCAGTAATACTCAAATTGTGTACAAGGTAAGTGTGTTGTGTTTACAAACTGAGTAAGGAGGGGATGCTGACAGCCCTCAAGAAAGCATGTTCTCTGAACTAGAGCTTATGTGAATAAAGAGAGAAACATCAATCATCAAGAGACTATATTGTATTCATTTTACAAGTGTTACCTCTCTGTGTTAGTCAACCATTTATACTGAAAATAATGCCACTGAAGGAAAGAGAAAGAGGAAAGCCCATAATTCCTTTACCTTCTAAGTCCTATCTTACTTATCAAGTTAAAGGTAGAGATTGTTGGCAGAATATGTACACATGAAAAAGAAAAACAAAAACAGCTGAATTAATTTCATTCCATATTTCCATTGCCCAACTAGAAAGAAATACATATGCATATACAAGCTAAGAAATATAAATTGTATTATTTTAGCAGTTCTATAGGTAAGTAATGCAAAAAACTGGTATTATACAGTACAAACTCTAAAATTCATGCTAATAGTTAAAGTTTTAATTTTTCTTTAGAACATTAAATAATAACCATAATGAAACCCAATACCATGACAAGTTGATAAAAATAAACCACAAAAGAAAGGAAAAAAGTTACATATTTTAGTAACTTTAATGACATTTTCTGCCTGCTTTTTGAATAAGAGGTCTCATGTACTCATTCTGCTCTGAGAGCCACAATTTATAAACCTGGTCAGAATACTACCTGAGAGTTAGATTTTGTTGACATTATTTACTCTGGGGTATTTGTCATACCATATTTTCTTTTAGCATTTATTTAAGTTCAATTTCAAGCAATGTGAGTAGTCATACCAACTTTGGTGTCAAACTACTTGCAATAAAGTATTTTGTAGAAAAAAATATATTTTATGAAAAAACTAATAAAGAAATCTGACATTCAGGAATGGTCACACTATCTACTGACATCGTTTTTCCTTAGTCTATTTCTGTCAGCTAAGGAGGACTTAAAAGACCAAAGTTATTACTTCTGAACTCTCAGATCTATAAAATTAGACTGGTGTAGAGGTGAAAACTAAGTTTCAGAATCCAGAGATCAAAAGCTAGCTAGCATCAGGTTTTCCATTCACCAGTCATTTAACATTGGGCAATATGCTGAAGTTTTCTGAACCTCAGTTTCTCATTACCTAAAAGGAATGATTTCAATGAGATAAGCCTTAAGTAGTTGCCAGTTACAAACTGGAAATGATATAGGGGAAATGGCCAGTATACAGTTACCTAGCAGGGCTTCAATAAATGGAAGCTATTATAAAATTCTAGGAGAATCTATTTCTTAAATTAACTTCCATAGCATGTTTTTATATCCTTAGATGACATAATGATTAATCCATTTGTGGCTTGTTTGTGAGTACAAAGTGGCAAAACTAGAAATGATGACATACAAAAATAAATAAATTCTTAAAATGACTCATTGCTTTTAGCACTTAGGATATAGTTAATTAATTAAAGGGTGAAAACAGAAAGCAGCTGGCCTGGGGCTGATAGAACTGGCAAATGAATAAAAACTAATGGATTCTTTCTTGTAATATTACTGACTGAATTCCTTATGTCAAACTGACAAAGATTCAGTATCTTTGGAAGTTTCTCTGTACAGTGGACATATAAAAGCCTATCATATCATTACAATTATTATATTAGTAAAGCCATCATCTTACATTTAAATGCATGCTATGAAAGTACTATCTGAACATCATATTCATAGACATTTGCAGGGGGTGGGGGATGTGGTTAAATCAAACCAGATATTTGTGACTATATCAACCAAAATGAAGAAAATTTGGTTATTTCCATATCAAAAATGTAGTCTTGAGGTCTTAGCTGAACTGCAGCTTTTTACAGATGTATATTAAAGTGGACTCTATTTGCATATTGAAACTAATTGGAAATAGATTTAATTCTAAATATGTTTCGCAAATCCCTTTCAGTGCAGAAAAGGAAAAAACATTCTGTAGGAAGTGGGATGGGAGCTGGTCAGGAAAAGAATTCTGGTCCCACGTTTGCTAAAGGCTCATTGTACTACCTGGAACAATTCCCTCCCTCTGGTCCTTGCATTTATATAGTTTATTTATAAAACAGGAGGTTGAACAAGCTTTCTTTCATGTTTAATATTCTCAGCAGCTTTCATTTAGTCTGTGATTCCATATAAAAAAAGATTAGTAATGATTTTTTGCAGGGCTTTTAAACTATCCCATGTTATAACAAAAGGACTAGTCAAAGATAAAGGCATTTTTGTTTTTCTAAATTAATGGAAATCTACCTGCCTCAGTTATCTTTAAGATTCAGTTCCTATAGATCTAATTGATTTGTTGCACCCAAGTTAACTGACAAGGTCATAGCTCTGCAAACATCACATTGATTTGACTCAATCAGCATCAATTACTCCCTGGTGATTGATAACAACCAGTGCCTACCATGGGTCATAATTTATAGATGATATTAACACTTTAGGGAGTGAAATATAGCAAGTCATAACTAATGTTCACTGCCAAGGTAAAATAAATATAAAGAGAGAGAGAGAAAGAAAGACACACACACACACACACACAGATGTTAATACATCTAATCCATCCTTAAGAAAAAAAAGGTTGTCCAGTGAAGAAAAATGGCAGGGTAAGAGACTTGGGCAGAGAAAGGACAAGTGAATGGGTCAAACCTGAGAGCATTATAATAGTTTCAGAAGAAAGATGATGAGAGGATAGTGGAGAGAAACCTCTGCAGAGTGCTTATCAATTAGTAATAATTATGTTCATTTTAAACAGCAGTCATTGTCTTTTTCAGATTGCTGTTGCATTTACTAAGCTTTAATGACAAATATTGTGAGTATTCAGGCATGTACTTCTAAACACAACACAGTAATCCAGGAGGGGTGAATTATTTCCTATAAAAAAAAGTTTATACAATTTATCTAGAATGACTAATGTATCACTGTCAGACATAATGTGATTAGTTTTATTATCTTGGAGTCATACAACAATTTAGATACCACATATAATGCCTTAAATATTAGAGGATAAAGGGGCAACATGAATATATGTTCTGCTTTGGGGTGGGTTCTCTATAGACATGCAGATTCAAATACTATTTTGGGAAACATGTTGCCTATATTCTAAGCCTTTAAGAGAATATTTTGATACTACTTATTTCCAGTAGCCATTAATATGGAAAGAACATAAATATTAAGCACTTAATACAAATTAAAGCATATCTATCATTTTTATTTTAAAAAATCTTGTGATTATATACCTCAGGTTCATTTAGATTACTCAACAACGTTAAAAAAACCAAGAATTTCTAAAAATAATAATCACTGACCATTCAGATTACTAATTTAAGTTCTGAAGAAGCTTTTTTGGAACTGTTGTTGGGAATTCAAGGCACAGCATAATAAAGCAGAACAAGTGAACTTAATTGAGTGAGAAGGAATAAGATTAAAAAGGAGAAAAACATGCAAAGATAAAGAAAATATCTTGAAAAAAGAACTAGAGAAAAGTAACTGTATTTTCTAAGTTTTATAAATTATAAGAAATGCACTCTTGATTTCAGATTCAAGGGCTACAATAAATACTGAACCTGACATATGAGTGCCTAGTATTGAAATGACTGGTTTTAAAGTCATGAGAAGTTTGTTCTACCATTATGATCACCTTCTATTAATCAAGTTCACATGCAATTTTCTGAGAGAATCTATTGCTGCCATTATTCTCCACTTCTATTTTTGGTTTTATATAAATATTTATTTCCTAAACAAGTAAGAGGTTTACCCTAAACTTAATTCTGATACAAAATTATGTTTTAATGCCAAGAGGAGAAAAAAAATGTTAATTTTCTAGGCTCAGTAAACATATTTTAAGATAAATTTACCATATTATCATGGAAAGATGGCCATGACAAATTATACGGAAAAAAAAAAAAACCACACACTTTGTATATTTTATAAGGAGTGATACATTTTTATAAGGCAAATAAGCATGTTAACATTGCAGTCATGCTTATATCTATCTTACATATATTTTTTTAAGATTTTATTTATTTATTTGACACAGAGATAGAGAGATCACAAGTAAGCAAAGGGGCAAGCAGAGAGAGAGGGGGAAGAAGGCTCCTCACTGAGCAGAGAGCCCAATGCAGGGCTTGATACCAGCACCCTGAGACCATGACCTGAGCTGAAGGCAGAGGCTTCTTAATCCACTGAGCCACCAGGCGCCTTATGTATGTTCTTGAGGAATATATGCCAAACATAACAGGGGTTCCCTTCAACTGGTGGCATTTCAGTTCATTTAAAATTTTTTTCTTTTTATTTATTTATTTTTAAAGATTTTATTTATTTATTTGACAGAGAGAGAGATGACAAGCAGGCAGAGAGGCAGGCGGAGAGAGAGGAGGAAGCAGGCTCCCTGCTGAGCAGAGAGCCCGACCTGGGGCTCAATCCTAGAACCCTGGGATCATGACCTGAGCCGAAGGCAGCGGCTTAACCCACTGAGCCACCCAGATGCCCCTTAAATTTCTTCTTTAAAACATTTTATATTATATGAAATTTTATCATGGACACTAAAGGAGTTAACAAAGGAGGAATAGGACAAGGGTCCATATGACTTGATAATTGATGCCTATGTACCTGAACCAGTAACTCAACAGAGTCATGTAGAAGGAAAGAGGATAGACTAGGTAAGATGTAAATAAATATAATCAATGAATAAAGCACAAATTGTGACTTTCACAGGTTCCCCATTTATAGAATATGATTTACTTTTTATAGTATTTGATGTGAAAATTTTTGTAAAAATTGGTATACTTTGATTAAAGCAAAATAAAAAGTTTATTCTGATACATGTGCACTATTAAGTAGTGCTTTTAAAACATATAATACATAAAGAATACATATTACAGGAGCACTAAATTATTTGGTATTTTTTATTTGTTTGTTTTTCAAATATAAGCCCCAGAATCTCAATCAGAACTTTCTACTATGTTTATTTGGCCAGATACATATAATTGAAGACACTTTAAAAAGTTGTGTATTTGGAACACTATAAGTAGTACAAAAAGGCAATATATACTATATATAAAAAGAATATATAAAGTAATAATAAAGTCTAAATTTCAACCCATTTCTACTTCCGGTTAAATGCATTTACATAACTACAACAGGATAAAGTCTCAAAAAAAAATGCGTTCATTGCTGTCCATTTATTTACTTGAAGAGATTACTTACAAAAAAAAAATCCTGAAAGATATAGGGGAAATTAAAGAATAAATGCAGAATGTTTTAAAAATCAGAAAAATGAAGTTGAATTCCTTGAAAAAATCCAATATAAAGGTCAGAGTTGTGGGAATTGATATTGGGAGCCAGCTCTCGCTGTTTCTGATAATTACTCTGATGAGCCTATCAGCTACGTCATCTTGTCCATGCTAACATTTATTGTATCTCCTTTGCCCTCTCCTGTCTTAGTAGTGACAATGAGCATACACATTAGGACTGAAAGATATCGATTGGTCTATAAACAATAAAGACCATTATCCTACCTTTTGAAAGACAACCATACAAGGGATTCATTGAAAAGAAGAAAGTAGGAAGAAGCATGTGGTGTTTTCCTATGACAAAATTACTTAAACCAAATTACTTAATTTTCATGCTTTCTGTGACTGATACAAGAACAACTCTCGCCCCAAAACCATTATTTATAGACTGTTCTGTTTGCTCAGCCAATCACTGTCAATTTGGTACATTTCCTTATCTTTCGGTTTTTATATCCTTTGGTACTTCTGTTTTCAAAGACTTTCCTTAAATAATAATTAAGAAAAATAATTAAATTTTGTGCTTATTTTCATCCAGTTCATGTATCTACTGACATTACCATAAAAGGGAATTTTAATAAGGTTTTATCTATTCTAATATTTAATATAGGAAAGGCAATTTGCTTTCTAATTTTTACTATTGGCTTTATGGCCTTCATTTGGGTAAATTTAGAATTTAACTTTTTTATGTTTATGTTAGTAAAAGATTATAAAGTGCTTATGATGAACTGAACACCATGCAGGGCATGGGGGAAGCAGGCTGGATGGAATTCATTCCTAGACTCAAGGAAATTAAATCAAACTGAGTAGACTGATGTGTAAATAATTCTGACAAAATTAGATACAATATAAAAAGAACATACTGGAGGGCTTTATGAGTTTCTAAATTTTGCTATTAATAAAAATAGTCCTGAGAAACATCCACTTTGGTAGTTTGCTGAGTGACTTTGGTATTCAGACTGAATGAAAATTGAGTAAGTGACCTTGAATAAGTCATTCACTCTCTTTACACTATAATTTTTGCAACAATAAACTGTGAATAACACAACCCATGTTCGTTATAAGAATTAAATAAAATAGTGCAGTTAAGACATTCTCTACAGGGGTTGGCCAGAAATAATCAATAAAAGAGAGTTAAAACCACTACTCTCCCCTTTCCCCCATGATATTATCATCCCTATTATTGTCATTATCAACATAAACTTGGCTTTCAAGGACTAGGGCTCATCAGCTGGAAACAGTATGGCATTTTGGGGGAAAGAGAAGGAGTCTAAGTTAGTTGTAGACAGAGTTTAGCACATATAGGGGGAGCAGTGGCAAGAAATGAGACTGGAGATGAAAAGCAAGCCAAATTGTTAGGAGTGTTTATGGGATACAAAGTAGTTTGAATTTCATTTAGACAGTGAGGATTCCCTAAGATACTTTTGAGCATGTGGATGGCAATTTGACTTACAGTTTTAAAGGCAAACTGCTGGTACTAATGAGGATAAATTGAAATAGGGTACAACGAGAGAAGCTAGAACTTGATATTTCTTAGGCATAGTCATCGTGTGTTACTGTAAAATTATTTCTTTTTTTTAACTTGCATTAGATAAATTCTACATTACATTTTCTCTGGTTCCTAAACACTATACCTATAACTGTAATTATCTTAAATCTTTGAGCTAACTGGATAGACATCATTTCCCTTCTGCTTTACCTATACTGTATCCTCATTCATTTATTTTGTACCTTGTCCTTTGAAATGCCTGTATATTCTAAATTTGGGATATCTATCTCTAACTAATTGATGACCTCAATTACTCATTGAGTAAGTATTTTTTGCTATGTGTAAGGCATGGACCAGAATCCATTCTCCTTTATGCTTTCCCCCTCCTCATGTTTCTTGTAAACTATGATTATAGGCTTCATGTTGAGAATTCATTTTCAAGTATTTCCCTCCTTTGAAAGGTATTGTGAAGATTAGTTTTATATGTCAACTTGACTGGGCCCTGGGATGCCCAGTCATTTGGTTAAACATTAATCTGGGCGTAACTGTGTGGGTGTTTCTGGAAAAGATTAACATTTGAGCCAATAGATTCAGTGAAGCAGACTGCCTTCCTCCATCTGGGCACTGTATGCCCTGCTCATCCAATCCAATGAAGACCTGAATAGAACAAAAGGCAGAAGAAGAGAGAATTGGGTCTTCTCCTGCCTTTAGAAATAGGCAAAGATTGGAATTTAAACTATTGGCTTTCCTGGTACTAGGCCTTTGAACTCTGACTAGAACTATATGATCGCCTCTCCCTGAGTCTCCAGCTTGCTGATGGCCAGTGTTGGACATCTCAGCATCCACAACTGAATGAGGCAATTCCTTAAAATGAATCCCAGTGCCTAGATAAATAGATGGATAGATAGATGAATACATGAATAATGTATGAAAACTATTTGCTCATTCTTTTTACAAGTAAAATTTTCAGTAAGAATGTGCCATTTCTCTCTCTTTCCAATCCATACATAGTATGATCAAAGTTGATGTAGCAGATTTAGATCACTCTAACCGATAGCGTTAATATTACTCCATGATCGTTTTCATCATATTCAACCTTTTCATCTTGGTATTTATGGGAAACATTTTGGCCTCTATTATCTTAGAGGCCTTTCTTAAAAATCAGTCAGTTTCATTCTCTTTTTCTAATTCTTTAGGTTGAAAATGAAAATTACTTTTCTTCTTCTAATTGCTTAATATAAATTAATTAACTTTCTACTTGGGTGAACCATTTTAGAAGAGAATTCAGGGTAGAAAGGAGAAGAAGGGCAACAGAAGGAATGAAAGGTCCCAGTTATGTTCTTACAAAGCTTATAATGTGATGCCCTACCTTTAATTTTCAGGATCATTAATTTTCTTCCAATTTAACAAGTAGAAAGACTAATTTGCATGTCTACTTCCATTATACCTATAGGGATGAGTAAACCATTTCTACCGTATTGGCTTGTTTTGTTGTCTTTTTTTAAAATATAAACTTGTAGTTTCCATTTATTCCTTCTTTCAAAAAAAAAAAGTTTTAGCCCTAATTACTTCTAACAAAGACAGACAAGACTCAGACCCTTCCTTTAACTTTCTAATCATCTGAATGGGAGGAAGGCACACACACTCTCACACACTTAACAATACCACAAGAATTCAGTAGGTGGTAAGATAATACAAGGTATGGTAGAGAAAAACTGTCTGGGGGTAGGTGGTGTGGGAAGGCCTGCATAGGAGAGGGCATTTGAGGTCAGTCTTAAGAAATGAGCAGGAGTTCTTTGTTTCTTCTTTTTGTCCCCCACATCCCCTTTTTTAGTGCTGCCAGGAGAGAAAGACTATATGCAAAAGCATGGTCTCCTAGGGGAGATCAGGGAGTGTGTCAACCAGAACAACATTGCTAGAGCAGAAAATCCCATGAAAAGAGGAGGGTAGATGAGACCAGGGAGCCAGATAGGACTCACAACATGAAGGAACTTGTGTCATTCTAAGGGGAAAAAAAAAAAATCTGCAAACAGTAGAAAGAATTTCTGCTTTTTTTTTTTTTTTTTTTGGCCCCTAGCAGGTGGGTGACATGCCAAAATATAAGCGACAGAACCAAGAACTTTGACAGCAATATGCAGAATAAATTAACAGAAAAAGTTATACTCATAACCAGGATTATACATTAACACTTCATTTATCAGAAAAGAGTAAAAACACAATTATCCTTATTGAATGCTAAGTGTATAACTAGCTCCCTTACTACCCTATGCCAAAAGGTACCTTTATCTTGACACAGACTTTTCAAGATCATGGAGATAAAAGTTGTCATGTCAAAAAGTTACTCAGTAATTTAAAACATTCCCTGAAATTATCACATTAATAGGAAGTCTTTCAGCAGCACCTAGATTCAAGCTAAAGTGAATTAAAGGCACTTTTGAGTACCTAACTGAAACATACACAGACCCCCAAATGACTGAAATTCTGTATCACTAAGATCTGTTGATTTAAAATCTCTTTTTTAAAGTGAGGCCTTCAAAGAGAAAATTGAGTATCATTCATATGATAGAAATTCTTTGTGCCAACAAATTAGTACTGGCCACATGGAAAATATCATACACTCTTTTGAAAGTCTGTTTTCAGCCAACAAATCCAGAATTTAATTGACATATTTGACGTACCATGAATAAAAATTAGCTCTTAGCTCTTCCAAAGTAGAGGAAATCTGATATTTGGCAGATGACCTCAGCAGCAGCCAGCCTTCCTTATAGGTATTAAAGATGGAAACAAAGTCTGGTGGCTGGTTAAAAGCCAAATATAAGAAAAGTACACAGGAAGAAGAATGAAGGTATACTTATTTTCTTACTCCTTGAGTTAGTATGAAAAACTAAGGAAGAATCTACTCTGAAAATATGGGGCACATTTCCATTCTAATTAAGTAGTATAAAATACATAAAAATCCACATGGTAATTAAATGTAAAATTTAACTCTCTTTTTTCCCATTGAAAGCAGAACATTGTCAACCCCAAAGATTATTTTAAAGTACTCTAAAAGCAGCTTAACTTTATTTTAAAAGGTAATATAAAGGAATGAAAATATTTATAGGACATTGATCAATGGCATCCTAAAAGTATCATGTTTCTATATAAAGAGTATCTTGAAGGAAGAAAAAAGATCAAATCACAAAAATGTGAATATAGCAAATTTTAATCTATACTTTCTAAAATGTATATTATGAAATTAGTATTACCCATGAAATATTCTCCAGAATAAACTTCCATTTTACTTTGTTGACTAGCGCTAAATCCTGTCCAAGACCATAAATGGTTTCAGTTGTTAATGAACTAGAGAAGGTAACATAAGAGTAACTCCTCTCACTTATATCGAATGTTTAACCAAGGCACTTGGGTCATTTATAAATATTAATTCACTAATCCCTGCAAGACCAGGTACATTATTTTTTGTCATTAATACTCTCATTCTTGCTGTTGCGCTGTTTCCTCTATTTTCTCCCCATGCCTTCCTTCCCATCAATGCTGGAAAGGCACATTTTTAGGAGAATCACAACACAGAATCACCTATGCCAGCGTCTCTGCCTGGTCTCAATTATTGCTTTGCTTTCCAACTGGGTTGGTGTCCCTACTCCATTAATCTATTAAGTCTTGGCTCCTTCTACTTTTGCTAGGTGCTGAAGGAACAAAGATGAATAATGAGGATCCTCTATCTGATTTCAATTATTGCTCTGCTTTCCGACTGGGTTGAGATCTCTATTCCATTAATCTATGAACTCATTCTCTACTCTCGCTTTTATAGATCCTCATTACTTCCTTCCCATGTTGGTATAATTGATATAAATTAGTAAGGACATCTGAGGTTGAACAAAATTCCTATGGATGGCTTTTAAATAAAGGAATCATAAAGGCTCACCCTTCTTTTTGCTGTGGTTGGTGTTTCTCCTGGTCCCTGAAGTGAAAAATTGCATTTATCTCTCTTGGTCAGCTGTACTGGGATGGGGTCGTTACTTGCTATCCTTCTGGACATATAAAGTAATAGTATGAAATAAATTCTTCCTTCTTCCCAAAATAAAAATCACAGAGTCTTTACTAGATGTATTTAGTCACATCCTTACCCAAGTTACCACAGTCCTCTCTTCATGAATTTATTTTTTATCACGCATTATTTTAATACGGCATTTATCCTGTTACATTTTAATTATTTGTACTCCTTGTAGGAAATATCTTGCCTTGTATAAAAAAGTTTCAGTCCCAGTGTCTGGTAAACACTAGTCACTGGTTATTGTTTGTATAAGGAACTAATGGATGAGTGTAACTATTGTATTGCCACTTGGAGGGGTTTAGAAAGCTTCCCTTGTGCCAGTATTTCATCTTCAACTGCTTACTTTAGTGCCAGAAATTCTACCACTAGGAATGTATTTCTGTACACAATGCCTAGAGGGATGCTCGTTAAATCAGTGATATCCAAGAGAGAAGCTGTCCTCCTCCTCTGACAGCTACATGCTAAGGAAAAGAAAGGTCCTGATAAGCTTTCAGATTTCTGTGTTCTCTTCCTTCTTTCTGTCCATGTTCCAGAGCCCAAAGGAGATGCAAATATATCGACAAATCTCTACTCTTTTGAGTGAGGTGAGTGATTTCCCTTCATTTCAGTGCAATAGGAATAATTTCTATGGTTACTATAAAAGGAATATACCTTACTTCATATTCATAACCTATCATTTCTTATTAACTTATATACCAATGATCTCCCTCATCTGTTGAGACTCATCCAGGTACAAGCAATGCACATACAGTGGCAGGGGAAAAAAATGCATCAGAAAGTGATTTTCTAGAATTCTAAAAATGCTTGATCTAAATGGAACTTAGTAATGGTACAGCTCAACATCTTCAACTCAGAGGAGGAAACTGAGGCTCAAGGCTGTCAACTTTCTCAGAATTCATTTGAAACCTTTTTTTAACCTACCAACATGAAATATTTTGAGAATAAGATTCACTCAAAGATCTAAGAATATACTAAACTGGGTTGAACATAATCTTTCATATAGCCACACACTCAATTTTTCCCTACCTATCAGCCAAGGAAGGCAAAAGAAACATGTAAATGTATAGTAAACATGCACATATACATAAAAACACATACACAAACATACCTGCACCTATGTCTTAATGGTATTACCTCTTACATCCACTGGTGTCTCAGCACTAATAACAGTGCAGATGGGACTGATCGAATTACCACAGCCCTCCTAAGAATCAATTTTATCTGCTGTTCCCTTATCTCTTAATTTTGTAGATATATGATAGAATTCTTCATATGTTAAGTCCTTAAGTCTTTTATGAAGAATCAGGCTGTGTTCCATTCACAGTGCTTATAGTCCCACTGGATGGACCCTTAAAGACCTAAGGAGGACATACTCTTTTGTCTGATTTTCTTGGTCTTAATAAGCACAAGAATATGAGACCTAGGAGCAATGTGCCACTGTCTGGTCTCCATTACTCCCAGACAGAAGCAGGGCCAGTACAATGATTGACTTATAACAATCACTAAACAACTCTCTATTGCTCTACTGAATAAAATAATAAATAGAAGAGTGAAAGGGAGCAAAACACGCATGTATGTATGTGTGCATGTGTGAGATGGAAAGGAAAAATATGTATATCTATCAGTTATCAGTTAGGGTTCTATTTGGTCCATTTAACAAAAGTCAACTGCAATGGCTTAATATATTCAAACTATCTTTCCTGACTATGTTATTTATATTATGCCCTTTGTCTCAAAAATTATTGCATTATGGCTGTTCCAGTGTCACTTTAACATTTTACATAGGAGAAAGGAGGTGGAAAGAACTGATAAAACTTTCCAAGGAATCCCCAGTATATTTCTGCTTATATAATATTGGAACACAGTATGTCACATGACCAACTCTTTTGCAAGGCAGGCTGGAAACTTAAAATTTTATGCTTTGTTTTTTGTTTTGTTTTTTTTTTTAAATTAGACATATAGCACCTGGCACAATATAAAGTTTTTTTACAATAAGGAAGAATGGCATATAGTATGATGACTTTTTACACATAAGTTTCATTCCCACAATTTTAGGCAAATTATTTTCTGTTTATAACTCAAATATTTACTTGGAGGAAATTGAAGGCTTTAGGCTAAATAAGGGCTTACAAATCCGTATGATTACAGAGTCCAGGCAGGTGATGTAAAGAGAAAGTGGCTGGTGGGGACTGTGAAACTCCTGGGATCTCAGGACTCAGCTGAAGGGGGATACAATTTTTCAGCTTCAACAGATAATGGTCATGCAGGAATGTGTATCAGGTCTTCTAAATTTTCCAAATAAATTGAAGATTGCCATCTTTGTGTCAAAATTCATCATTTTCAATATTGGTAACTAGTACAAACATTTTAAAACATAATAAAACAAAGCAAAACACATCTGGGGGTTGGACTTGGCCTAGGAGGAAAAGAGTTTAGGACATTAAGGATTTATCAGTTCTCAGGACCTTTTTAATAAAATAGTCTGTGTCCTGGCTTCCCATCTGGTCCATGTACAGGACACTTTTCACAGTATCACTGTTCTACTCTTAAAATAACAGAAGGCAATGTTATACGCCCCAAAAGCAAGTTTCTGTGCAAGTTGCCTTTGGAATCTGACTTTACTACTCTATAAATTTTCCTTTGTCTTGTTCACCACTGCAAAGAAACATAGAACACAATTATGTTGTTGGACATGTTTATATTTCAACATAAATAATTACATCTTTGGTGGGTATAATTTATATAAGCTGCATTAAATTATGAGGACTAACACTGGCTGTTAAATTCTACTCCACAAAAACACTCCTATTCCATGAAGGTGTAAACAAAATATTTTCTATATGTTAGACATGGTTAAGTTTTTCTAATTTCCAGGATGGTTAAGCATAGTTGGTGGACAGTGTGCAACTAAATTCAGAAATGTTAAGTGGATTGCAGAGAAGGAAATTCAACTCACCTGGCCGGCCAGCCAGATGCTGATTGTTCTGACAGTTATGACAATGCGAGAAGAACACCAACAAGGATGAGCACGGGAAGCACCTGAGGGGTCTCTCAGTGCACTTCTACTACAGTTTTCACCAGAAGGTCCAAAAGGAGTACTTAGAAAATCACTTGCCTTGTCATGAGATAATTGTGACCACACACGAAATAAATGACTAAGCCCATCAGGGTCTGATATGTAGTAGGAATTCATAAGTATTTGTTAAATTAAGGGTTACCTTAACAAAAAAAGAAAAACTGTGAATGTTACCGATAGCATTTCATGGGGACACACACCAAAAACCCTGTGATCAACTTTCTAAAAGTATGCTGAACATAGCTACCTCTCAAGCAAACTTAATGTTACCAAGAGTATGAGTAATTCTTGTGACTTAAAAAGGGACTTGGAGAATAATTCTGTTGACATAACCTCACATGGACCCTACCACACCCCACCCAGATGTCATCAGACATACCCGCTGTCATCCAGATTTCAGAATTAGATACCTTACCTCTTGCCATGAGTCCATCCACCATATCATGGGGCCGTCCTTCCTCCCTTTTTCCTTTCTTTCTGTGGAATATGCATCCCACAATCTGCACAGATAGAGCCCTTGAGCCTTCAGTTTTACTGTCTCTGCAATTTTGCATGCTGCTACTGTTCTTTATTAGCAATACCGTTAACTATAAAGTACAGTGACTTAATTCTTTAAACTCTCTATGCTGACAAAGTAGCCAATGTCACAGTGGACTGTCTAGAACAATTAAAAAGAAAAACTGCTGAGCATAACTTTCAACTTTAGCAATGAGTTGTACATCTTATAAGAACTTCTTGAAGATGAACCCACTAAGGTAGCAATTTCACTAGTACTACTGTTGTCACACTTGCTGTACTTTTTTTTTTCTTTTCTTTTTTGGCCCCAGAGAATTTTATTGACAGGGCCAAGGCTAACGTTAATTGTTAAACCAGAAGAAATGAACTAAGTTGAGTTCATTCTTTCATTTTTCTTTCTTAATGTATAAATAATTTAAATGATGTCATATTTCATGGGAAATTACTTATTATCTCTTCATTCTTAGTAGTAATCTACTGATAGAACTTCAGAAGTGACAGATGGGGCCAATGACATTTAATCAAATTAATAACTGGATAAATATTTGTACAGGTTATATAAACTTTTTTTAGTAGTGTATTTAAAATCTATAATCTGAAAGAGAGAAACAGAACCTCAAAATTTAATCACTGGATCAATCTATATATCTATCTGGAGAGATTTATTTTAAAGAATCAGTTCATAGGATTATGAAAAATTGGCAAGTCCAAAATCTGATGGAGTAGGCTGGCAATATGGGGACTCAGAGGAAAGAAGCAGTTTGAGTTCAAAAACAGTCTGTTGGCAGAGTTCCTTCCGTCTCCAGGAAGTCTTTCTTCTATTATGGCCTTCAACAAATTGGGTGAGGCCCACTCACATTATGGAGGATAATCTGCTTTCTCAAAGTCTACTGATTTAAATATTAACCTTATTGAGAAAAATAAACAAAATAAATAAATAAATAAGTAAAACCTTCACAGAAATATCCAGAATAATGTTTGACCAAATATTTGGACAATGTGGTCCTGCCAAGTTGACACATAAAATTAAACATCACAGTTTCTTATCTGTTAAATATCATCAGATTGTATTTGTGAGGCATTACTCCATTTCTATTTAAATTTAAACCCTTGTTGAAAACAGAAACCGAATTTGGACTAGAATTATAGTAATATACAATAAGCAAATAATGTATTTATAATTATCTAAGCACTGCAAATCCAATGACTTAGAAATTAATGCCGACCCATCCTTCCTGTGTGTGTTGAAGAGAATTTTTGTTTAAATGATCATCTTAAATTCTTCTTGAGTGTTCTGCTCATTACTCCATCTGCCCAAGGGAGAAGTTTGTTCCAAGGCCAGCTAGTACACTGTTTCATTATTTTAGACCCTGTGGCTGAAAAGCATGATATTTTGTAAGACTCTGATATATGAAATGACATAAAAAAGGGTCTTCTTTGGAGCATTCATACCCCATGATTTCCCTGAATCTGGCCAGTTACCAACCTATCACATACAAGTGAGTCTCTCCCATTTATTCATTCACTTATTCAACACATGCGATGAACCCAGCACATGACACACACTCTTCTAGGAACTAGGGATACATGACCAAATTATTAGTACCCTTACTGAGTTTGCACTTTAGTATCAGGAAACAAATAATAAACACACACATCAGTAAATAAATTCAGACAGTGGTAAGTGCTATAAAGAAAATAAAACAGGTGTGCCTGGGTGGCTCAGTGGATTCAGCCTCTACCTTCGACTCAGGTCATGATCTCAGGGTCCTGGGATTGAGTCCTGCATCAGGCTCTCCACTCAGCGGGGAGCCTGCTTTCCCCCTCTGCCTCTCTGCCTACTTGTGATCTCTCTCTCTCTCTCTCTCTGTGCCAAATAAATAAATAAATAAATAAATAAATAAAATCTTTAAAAAAAAAGAAAACAAAACAGAATAATGGTAGAGGAACAAAAGTCTGGGCTAATTGATTTAGGCTGTTTTAAAGAGCTTTCTCTGAAGAGGTAACATGTGAACTAAATGGGAAGAGTAAAGAGAATGAGTTGGGTGCATCTGATGACTGGAAAGCAAGTCCATGGTGCAGAACGGAGAGAAGTAAAAGAACACTGTTAGGATACAGGGCCTGGAAAAACACGTAAGGACAAGTCACGCAGGACCATGAAGTGTAGGCAAACATTACAATGACAGACCCTTATTGTAAGGGAAAGACAGGACCTCAGTCACTCTAGTAGCCAAGGGACACTCGAGGAAGCCAACAGAACATAGGGAGATCATTTAGGAGACCAGTAAGCCAGTGACAGATGCTGGTTTGACCCAGGAGGGATAGTACAAAGCTTCCAAACTTCAGATACTGGACCAAAAAAATTATTGCTGATATAAGTAAGGCTGCTTCCCATGAGCTGTATGTACATCGTTTCATACATATTACTCTACAGTTTTTCAAAGCCATTTTATTATTTATATCCGGTTGGTCTTAGAAGGAATTCGGCAACATATGGGAAGAAAGATAGCTTGAACCATCATATGGTGAATGGATAGCTAATAAAATAAAATTGAGGCTGAGGGACTGAAACTTTGTATTTTATAAATTAATGTTTGTGATATCCTTATATAAACACCAGCTCCTATAAAATCATCTTTCATACACAAGAATATCTAATACCCAAGGCAAACTGGAACCAACGGGGCCAGCTCTGATTGCTAGAAAGGTACCCAGCAATGTAGCCATCCCCAGGATGCTTCCCAGCAGAGCTGGGTCATAATTCAGCTGCTACAGTGAGGCTCACCTCCAAGGCTGCAATCTGACTCCACGGCTCACTCACACTTACCTCGTCCTTCAAAAATACAATTAAATAACTTAGCCACCCTGGGTCCACACTATTGCTTTCATAATTTAGGGTTTATTAACTATAAAATTAATACCAACTAAACAAGCCGAAGATTTTTTTTTTTAACCTCTGAGAAGAAATGTAAGTTCTCAATATGTTAAGGACACACATAGATGGGAAAAGTCATACAAAGAACTTGTTTGGTGTGTATGGTGGGTCCCCAGCGAAGGAGGAAGCGACCAGAAAATAGGACAAATGTGAATCTTCACTTTCTTGGGAGGGATTTTCTCAGGCCCTTACTTTATGCATTACTTTTCTGCTTATTTTAGAGAGAGGGTCTCAGCTTTATTTATTTATTTATTTTTAATCCTTAGTTTAATGGAAGATGCAGGCTTAACTTCATGGGAGATGAGTATTGCTTTTCCTTTCCTGAGAAGTCTCACTAATATTTGTTTGGTATGTATGTGAGTAATTCAGCAAGCTTGTGTGTGTGTGTGTGTGGGTGGGTGTGTGTGTGTGGTTTGTTTTTTAACTGTACTCAATAGCCCAAGGATACACTTTGGAACCAAACACATCTAAATTAGAATATGGACCTGGTCACTTACTAGATATGTGACATGAATAATTTGTCATCTCTACTCTTCATTTTCTCTTTTTTTAAAAGACAGCAAGATCTATTAGGGTTTTTTTTTTTCTTTTTCCTTTCTCTTTTCTTCTTTTCTTAATTTTCATTTTTTCCTTCATCTCTTGAACACAATCTTTGGATTCGTAGGTGCTGAAATACAGCAGTGTCTCAGAGGACCCAACATGAAGTTGGCATACAACAGCTACTCCAAAAGTTGGAAATTTCCAAATGTCACTGTACAGAAGAACCATCTGAGAATCCTGTTAAAACTGTAGACTCCTGGGGTGCCTGGTGGCTCAGCGGGTTAAGCTTTTGCCTTTATTCAGGTTCTGACCTCAGGGTCTTGGGATGGAACCCTGACTTAGCAGGGTTGCGGCCGCAAAGGGTATCCCTGCAGGGAGTCTGCTTCTCCCTCTCCCTGCTCATGTGCAAGTTCTATCTCTAATAAATAAATAAAATCTTTAAAAAAAATGCAGATTCCTGGAGTGCCTCTGTGGCTCAGTCACAGTTAGGCCTCAAACTCTTGGTTTTGGCTCAAATCATGATCTCAGGGTCATGGGATCAGAGCTGCATCTGCCTCCCTGCTCAGCAAGGAGCCTACCTGAAATTATTTCTATCTCTTTCTCCCTTCCCCTCTGCCTCTCTCCTCACTCTCTCTTTCTCTCCCTCTCTTGATCATAAGTGAATGAATGAATGAATAAATAGAAAGAAAGAAACTTTTTAAAAATGCAGATTCCTGAGTCTGAACCTCAGAGATTCTGATTCCTAGGTCTACAAAGGAAGTTCCAGAAATTTGTATTTTTAACAAGCCCCTCAAAATTTGCTAAAATTAATTTCCTGTTAATTATATTTGGAGAAAAAAGAAAACAACAAGAAATTTGAGCTTCATTTGTCTATGACCCTCTGTCATTTCACAGTTAAGCCTTGCTCTAATTCTGGTTCCCACCACAAACATCTGACTTGACCTCCTACATGCTGGCATGGCATAGAACAACATGACAGAAGCCACTTCTCCGGAGCCTTTTTTTTTTTTTCTTTTCCTGTGTCTGCCCCCTTCTGGATGACAATTTTTTATATTCCGCACCTGACTTATTTCCTTACTACTATCATTTGCCTCTTTCTTCCTAGGTTGCCTTCTGCTTTTTGGACTCCTAATTGTCCTAAGTTACATGAAAATTCATCAGCTTCTCAGCAGAGAAGCTGGGTTGTGTTACATCAGCCTAATACTGGGCTTTACATTTCCCAGATACCCCTTTCCATACTGTTCCAAGTTAGAGAAGAGAAACTTATTACATATGAAGAGTAGAAGAGAAAAAGAAGTCACTACTTTCAGAAAGTCATATAAGAAAGGACACATGGATGGATAGACACAGGTGCATGGCATGCCTTGGCTTCTTCTCAGTCTTCTCTTCCTTGAATCCTACACATCTTTCCAGTTGCTGGTCCTGATGACCAGTGACAGCCCCAGACCCATCACTGAGTACACAGATATGGATCCGCAGAGGTGGGGGTTTCCAAAGGCAGCATTTTCTTAGAACTCTCGTCTCAAGTTCCCTTTCTGTAGTTCCACTCTGGTAGTAGATGTGTTTGGTTTCTTGCATTTCCCTGCAAGCTCTCACTTACCTAACTGAGCCAAATTTTCAGAAAACCTATTAGAGATTCTTTTCCCAATCCTCCCACTCCCCATTAAGGACTTTCATTTCATCTGCTGCTCCCATTTTTGTGTAAAGTCTAGTTCCTATAATAAATCCCTATGCCCACAGGATTTAAGTGGCTCTGTTTTGTTGACTAAAATCAAATGTATGCACTTAATAAACCAACTCAACTCTCAGTGCAGACTCTTCATATCTTATAATCCACAGGGTGATATCAAAAGAAAACCCAATGACAGTTGAGACCTAATCTATTTTTAAAAATTGCACTCCAGGTTATTTTGAGTGACCTGTGGGGAAAATATACAGAAACCTCCAGGTGTTCCTCTTTTATCCCCAGAAATCAATATTGATATTTTAGCCATGAAACTTTCACCAGATATTTTGACCTAGAGTCTAAGAATTAAGAGAAGAAAAAAGCCAGTTCTGTCTCCTGAAGAATTCTGGTTTACAGGCACTTGGATCTGTCCTTGGAGATAAATGCCAAGGCTGATTGAAATATATAGATGAAGGAACGATTACCATTGCAAATTGTGTTAACCTTCTTACTGCATGGTTGGCCATCACCAAAAGAGTTCAGCCTTCCAGATTGCAATCACATATAATATCAGAGAATTAAATCACCCATTACCAACCCTTCAAGCAGTCTTAGTCAATGTACACTTAGAATTCTGAGTAAGTTTTGACTGAACAAGAAATGTGCAATCAACTGATAGATTTCAAAGTCTCATGATACTTTTCTTTCCAAACAATCACAAAGCAGTACCCATTAAAATTAGGCAGAACCACAGATGCATATGAAACTATATATATGTCAGTGATTTTCATAAGCCTTATTCAGACGAAGAGTGATCTTTGCATTCCAAAGACTCTATTAACCCTCGGATTTTCTTTTAAACCTCATATGGAATCAGATTTCTGGCTACCATCCTACATGCCACTCTCATTTTTCTGTGATTCAATGTCTTCACTCTGCTTACATTTGAATTATTCCAACATATGCCGTGGTCACAAGAATCTTACTAGAGGTCACAGACTTGTAACAATCAGGCTTAACTGGACTTCACTCAAGTTTGTTCTGACCAGCATCATTACTATTAATATCAGTTGGTGAAAACTATATAGACCTGCCTTGGATAAATAGTATGGACCTTCCCTCCCCCAAGAAAAGGGAATTTCATCAGTCTCATGCCTATGAAATGTGTTCTATTTGGGGACTTGCTAGTAAATTCAGTAATATTTTTCACTTCAATTCCATTAAATAAGCTTTACTTATAATTTGGAGTTGCTAGAATTCTTCAGGTGTTGGGAATCCCCCTCCCCCCCAAGAGATTCATGTCCTTGGTTCTTCTCAACTCCATGCTCTTCCTGGCATTGCTGCCCCATCTTCCTCTATGACTACATTTTTCACATTTCCCAAGGCTCGACTGTCTGCCTCTTGCTTTATTTTTTAACATTTTTTATTTAAATTCAATTAATTAACTAGTAATCTATTATTGGTTTCAAAGGTACAGTCTGTGATTCATCCGTCTTCTATAACACACAGTGTTCATGATATCGCATGCCCTCCTTAATGTCCATCACTCAGTTACCCGATCCCCTCTACCCACCTCCCCTCTGGCAACCCTCAGTTTGTTTCCTATGATTAAGAATCTCTTAATGTTTGTCTCCTTCTCTGGTTTCTTCTTGTTTCACTTTTTCTTCTCTTCCCTGTTGACCCATTGTTTCATTTCCTAAATTCCATGAATCATTAAGATCATATGATAATTGTCTTTCTCTGATTGAGTTATTTTGCTTAGCATTATACTTCAGTTCCATCCATGTCATTGCAAATGGCAAGATTTCATTTTTTGATGGATACATAATATTCCTGTGTGTGTGTGTGTGTGTGTGTGTGTGTGTATACCATTTCTTCTTATCCATTCACCCATTGATGGATATCTGGGTTCTTTCCACAGTTTGGCTTTTGTGGACACTGATGTTATAAACATTGGAATGCACGTGCCCCTTCAAATTACTATCTTTGGGGTAAATACTGAGGAATGCAATTGCTGGGTCATAGGGTAGCTCTATTTTCAACTTTTTGAGGAACCTCCATACTGTTTTCCAGAGTGGTTGCACCAGTTTGCTTTCCCACCAACAGTGTAGGAGGGTTCCCTTTTCTCCACATTCTCACCAACCTCTGTCATTTCCTGACTTTTTAATTTTAGCTGTTCTGACTGGTGTGAGGTGGTATCTTACTGTGGTTTTAATTTGTATTTCCCTTTTGCTGAGTGATGTGGAGCACTTTTTCATGTGTCTTTTGGCCATTTGCATGTTCTTTGCAGAAATATCTGTTCATGTGTCTGCACATTTCTTGATTGGATTATTTGTTCTTTGGGTGTTGAGTTTGATAAGTTCTTCACAGATTTTGGATACTAGCCCTCTATCTGATGTCATTTGCAAATATCTTCTCCCATTCTGTGGGTTGCCTTTTGGTTTTGTTGACTATTTCCTTTGCTGTGCAAAAGCTTTTGATCATGGCGAAGTCCCAATAGTTCATGTTTACCTTTGTTTCCCTTGCCTATGTAGACATGTCTAACAGTAAGTTGCTGCAGCCAAGGTCAAAGAGGTTGTTGCCTCTGTTCTTCTCCAGGATTTTGATGGATTCCTGTCTCACATTTAGGTCTTTCATCAATTTTGAGTCAATTTTTGTGTGCAGTATAAGGAAATGTTCCAGGTTTATTCTTCTACACATGGCTGTCTAATTTTCCCAACACCATTTTTTGAAGAGACTGTCTTTTTTCCACTGGATATTCTTTTCTGCTTTGTCGAAGATTAGTTGACCATAGAGTTGAGGGTCCATTTCTGGGTTCTCTATTCTGTTCCACTGATCTATGTGTCTGCTTTTGTGCCAGTAACATGCTGTCTGATGATTACAGCTTTGTAAAAGAGCTTGCAGTCTGGAATTGGAGTGGCACCCATTTTTCTTTTCTTTTCCAACATTCTTTGGCTATTTGGGGTCTTTTCTGGTTCCATACAAATTCTAGGATTTGTTCCAGCTATGTGAAAAAAGTGGATGGTATTTTGGTAAGGATTGCATTGAATATGTAGATTTTTCTAGGTAGCACAGGCATTTTAAAAAATATTTGTTCTTTCAATCCATGAGCATGGAATATTTTTTCCATTTTTTTGTGTCTTTCTCAGTATCTTTCATGAGCATTCTATAGTTTTCTGAGTACAGATCCTTCGCCTCTTTGGTTAGGTTTATTCCTAGGTATCTTATGGTTTTGGGTGCAATTGTAAATACGATCGACTCCTTAATTTCTCTTTCTCCTGTCTCATTGTTAATGTATAGAAATGCAACTGATTACTGTGCATTGATTTTCTTTCTTACCACTTTGCTGAATTCCTGTATGAGTTCTAGCAATTTTGGGGTGGAATCCTTTGAATTTTCCACGTAAAGCAGCATGTTATCTGCAAAGAGTCTGAGTTTGACTTCTTTGTCGATTTGGTTGCCTTTTATTTCCTTTTATTGTCTGATTGCTGAGGCGAAGATTTCTAGTACTATGTTGAACAGCAGTGGTAATAGTGGACATCCTTGCCCTCTTCCTGACCTTAGTGGAAAAGCTCTCAGTGTTTCCCCATTGAGAATGCCTCTTGTTTCCTTATTCTGTTTTTCCCCTCTAGTTTCAGATTTTTGTGCTTTATGTCTATCCTTTTAGTAGTTATTTTAACCTAACTTAATGAATTTAAGGATAATTAAGTTACCCCTTCCCAAACCATACAAAAACTATTGTCTACTACAACTCTACTCACATTCCAAAAGGTGATTTTGTAATCAAGTTTTTGGTTTTTAAGTTCTAAGATTTCTTTCTCTTGACAAGATATCAAATTATTATTGCTTTATATAGGCATCATTTATTTTTAGTTTAATCGCATATTTACCAATAAAATTACAAATAATTTCTTCTTGCATCTTTCCTTCCTATATGATAATATTTTATTCTGCCTATACCTTATATCTTTAGAATCTCTTTTATTAAAATGTTTTATCTCGGGGCACCTGGGTGGCTCAGTCGGTTAAGTGGTTGCCTTGGCTCAGGTGATGATTCCAGCATCCTGGGACTGAGTCCCACATTGGGCTCCCTGATCAGTGGAGAGCCTGCTTCTCCCCTCCCTCTCGCTCTGCCTACTTATGCTTTCTCTCTCTCTCTATGTCATATAAATAAATAAATAATCTTAGAAATTTTTTTTTCTTTTAGTTTATCTCAGCTTACACATTTAGCAATATCTTCTTTTACCTTTGCTAATTAAAGATATATTACTGGGAGTAGAATTTTAAGCTCCCTCAGTTCACTAAAGATACTATTCTACTACATATGGGTTTCTCTTACTTGTTGGCAAGAGGTCTGTTTAATTAATTTCCCATCTTCTGTAGCCTGTCATTCCTTCAGAATATTTTAAGATTCCATTTTCCTTTGAATCTTTTATTGTTATTTATATGACATGAGGACAGAATTCTGTATCCTCCTTTATGTTATTCCTCCATAATACTTAATCTTATTTCACATTCGGGCATATGGCAATTATGATTTTTAATTCTAAGAATTTCAATCTTGAAGAAAAATTGAAAGATCAGTATAAGAAAGACCTGAATAATCCTCATTTAGATTCACAAACTCAACCTCTTGCCATATCTGCTTCATCTCTATCTCTTTCTCCACACACATATAAAAACACAACTGTTTGTCAAACAACCTAAAGTAGATTTTCATGATACTTTAGCATGTCTCCCTCAAGAATATATGACCTCAACACCATTATCATACCTGAGGAAAATTAATCTAAACCAATGCACAACCTATCTTTAAATTTTATCAGTAGTCATATAAACATTTGTTATATTTATCTTTTTAAGCCAAGACACAAAGTTCATATGTTGCACTGGATGATTATGCCATTTTAGTCTACTCTCATTTAGAATAGTTGATCTGACCTCCCCCCTCTTCTTTCATATTGAATCTTTTGAAAAGTCCAAGCCACCTGTTTTGCATTGTTCTTTTAAAAATAAAGCCACCTACCCCATTTTTTATTTTATCTTATTTTTTTAAGATTTATTTATTTTTAGAGGGGGGAGGGGCAGAGGGAGGAAGGGAAATCATAAGTAGACTCTGCACTGGCATGGAGCCCAATTTGGGGTAGATCTCACAACCCAGAGATAAGGACCTGAGCAGGAACAAGAGTTGGACATTCAACCAACTGAACCACACAGGTGCCCCTCTTTCTTCTTTAACCTCCTGTGTCACTATGGATCCATGCTTTTATTTTTAAAATTCAACATGTTATTCTATATTTTTCTTATTGGTGATATATATCCCAAATAAGGTCAAAACATCTCCGAGTATACGTAATATCTGTAGCGTTCAACCTCTTGCCTTATCAATAATCTTTGAGCACTCCTTTGCTTTCTGACATGACAATATGTTCCAGCCTCACTCTGTACTTTCCTGTTTCAGACCCGAAATCAGCCATATTTTTAAGACATCCAGTTTTTAATAAGTGTGCAATAAATGGTACTTAGAAGTCATAATCTGGGTATTAACTACACAAAAAGATATCATGATATCTTAACCAAGAGAAAAAAAAAATCTAGTTTTATTTATTTATTTATAAAGATTTTATTTATTTGACAGAGAGAGAGAGACAGCTAGAAAGGGAACCCAAGCAGGAGGAGTGGGAGAAGGAGAAGCAGGCTTCCTGATGAGCAGGGAGCCCAATATAGGGCTCAATTCCAGGACCCTGGTATCATGACCTGAGCCAAAGGCAGATGTTTAATGACTGAGCCACCCAGGTCCCCCCCCACCAAAATACAGTTTTAGAACACAGAATAGTTAGATGGATTCAACATGGATGAATATGTGTTCTCCTTGAAGAATATATTGTGTGTGTGTGTGTGTGTGTGTGTGTAACAGGGTCATACTGATACTTTTAAATAGAACCCAACAAAAAATAAAGTAAAATAAAATAAAACCCAATATTCCAGTGTTCTTCCACAATGTACTATTCCATGTTTTTATCTCCCTTTTCCCAACAATATCTATATATTTTCTCATTTGATTTTTTTCCCATAATAAAGAAATTAGTTAAAAAAAAGCTCATATTTGTGTAGCTGTTTTGGATTTCAAAATACATCCAAGTATGTATTTTATGAATAACATTATGTGAGTTAAGTATTTCAACTAATTAGCATGTTCATTAGTAAAGTAATTATTCAAGTAAAAGCTACTTGAATTTATTACTTTCTTAGTATGGTAGTTATTACTTTGCTATTCAGTTAGAATCATTTATTTCTATTTCATTCAACTGCTTTTCCATCCTTTTAAATTTAATTGTGTTTTTTGAAGGTATAAAATATTTTCATAATTTAAATATCAAATTATATAAAGAGGGATTTTCAGAAAAATCACACTCCCACGCCTGGGTTCTCTCCCCCATTTTCACCTACTCCTCACATAAGTAACTATTTTTATTAGTTTTTCTTTAGTCTTCCTTTGTTTCCTTTTGCTTCAAAAGTATTGGCAGGAGGAGTCAAGATGGCGGAGAAGTAGCAGGCTGAGACTACTTCAGCTAGCAGGAGATCAGCTAGAGAGCTTATCTAAAGATTGCAAACACCTGCAAATCCATCGGCAGATCGAAGAGAAGAAGAACAGCAATTCTAGAAACAGAAAAACAACCACTTTCTGAAAGGTAGGACTGGCGGAGAAGTGAATCCAAAGCGACGGGAAGATAGACCCCGGGGGGAGGGGCCGGCTCCCGGCAAGCGGCGGAGCAACGGAGCACAAAATCGGGACTTTTAAAAGTCTGTTCCGCTCAGGGACATCGCTCCGGAGGCTAAACCGGGGCGAAGCCCACACGGGGTCGGCGTGACCTCAGGTCCTGCGGGGTCACAGAAGGATCGGGGGTGTCTGAGTGTCGCAGAGCTTGCGGTTATTGGAACGGGAAAGCCGGCTGCAGAGACAGAGCCGACAGTAAGCTTGCAGCTCGGAGCTGCCTTGAACCAGTCGCAAGCTCGGTGAGCTCGGAGCGCGGCCGGAGGTTAGGCCGACGCGAGTTACTAGGAGCTGTTCGCTGAGGGCGCACAGGGGAGCAGGGCCCTGGGCTCTCGGCTCCTCCGGGCCGGAGACCAGGAGGCCGCCATTTGTATTCCCGTCCTCCGGAACTCTACAGAAAGCGCTCAGGGAACAAAAGCTCCTGAAAGCAAAGCCGAGCAGATCACTCAGCCCGGCCCCTGGTAAGGGCGGTGCAATTCCGCCTGGGGCAAAGACACTTGAGAATCACTACACCAGGCCCCTCCCCCAGAAGATCAACAAGAAATCCAGGCAAGACCAAGTTCACCTACCAAGGAGGACAGTTTCAATACCAAGGAGAGAGCAGCAGAATTCCAGAGGAGGAGAAAACAAACCACGGAACTCATGGCTTTCTGCCTGTGATTTTTTAGTCTTGCAGTTAATTTAATTTTTTTCTTTTTCATTTTTTTTTCTCTTCTTCTGCTAAAATTTTTTATAACTTTTACCCTTTTCTTTTTTAACGTTTTTTAACTAGATTATCTAATATATATATTTTTTCTTTTTTATACTTTTCTTTATTCATTTTCTTTTTTTTCAATTCTTTTTTTCTTTCTTTATTTTCGAACCTCTTTTTATCCCCAAATCAAAAGAGATCCTAATCTCTTCAATCTTTTTTTTCTTAATTCTTTTTTAAATTCTTGATTGAATTTTTAATTCAATCTCTTTTTTTTTAATTCTTTTTCTCTTTTTTTTCTTTCTTTATTTTTGAACCTCTTTTTATCCCCAAATCAGAAGAGATCCCAATCAGAAGAGATTGGGAGATCCCAATCAAAGGAGATCCCAATCAGAGGAGATCCCTCACCCAATCGTGAGGGGGGAGAAATCCCCCCTCATGATTTGGGATCTCTTCTGATTGGGTTAAAGCATATTTTCCTGGGATTGTTGCCACCCTTTTAGAATTTTACTTGCTCCTTCATATACTCTTAGCTGGACAAAATGACAAGGCGGAAAAATTCACAACAAAAAAAAGAACAAGAGGCAGTACCAAAGGCTAGGGACCTAATCAATACAGACATTGGTAATATGTCAGATCTAGAGTTCAAAATGACAATTCTCAAGGTTATAGCCGGGCTTGAAAAAGGCATGGAAGATATTAGAGAAACCCTCTCCAGAGATATAAAAGCCCTTTCTGGAGAAATAAAAGAACTAAAATCTAACCAGGTTGAAATAAAAAAAGCTATTAATGAAGTTCAATCAAAAATGGAGGCTCTCACTGCTCGGATAAATGAAGCAGAAGAAAGAATTAGCGATATAGAAGACCAAATGACAGAGAATAAAGAAGCTGAGCAAAAGAGGGACAAACAGCTACTGGACCATGAGGGGAGAATTCGAGAGATAAGTGACACCATAAGACGAAACAACATTAGAATAATTGGGATTCCAGAAGAAGAAGAAAGAGAGAGGGGAGCAGAAGGTATACTGGAGAGAATTATTGGGGAGAATTTCCCCAATATGGCAAAGGGAACGAGCATCAAAATTCAGGAGGTTCAGAGAACGCCCCTCAAAATCAATAAGAATAGGCCAACACCCCGTCACCTAATAGTAAAATTTACAAGCCTTAGACAAAGAGAAAATCCTGAAAGCAGCCCGGGAAAAGAAGTCTGTAACATACAATGGTAAAAGTATTAGATTGGCAGCTGACTTATCCACAGAGACCTGGCAGGCCAGAAAGAGCTGGCATGACATTTTCAGAGCACTAAACGAGAAAAACATGCAGCCAACAATACTATATCCAGCTAGGCTATCATTGAAAATAGAAGGAGAGATTAAAAGCTTCCAGGACAAACAAAAACTGAAAGAATTTGCAAACACCAAACCAGCTCTACAGGAAATACTGAAAGGGGTCCTCTAAGCAAAGAGAAAGCCTACAAGTGGTAGATCAGAAAGGAACAGAGACAATATACAGTAACAGTCACCTTACAGGCAATACAATGGCACTACAATCATATCTCTCAATAGTTACCCTGAATGTTAATGGGCTAAATGCCCCAATCAAAAGACACAGTGTATCAGAATGGATAAAAAAAAAAAAACCCATCTATATGTTGCCTCCAAGAAACTCATTTTAAACCCGAAGACACCTCCAGACTTAAAGTGAGGGGGTGGAAAAGAATTTACCATGCTAATGGACATCAGAAAAAAGCAGGAGTGGCAATCCTTATAGCAGATCAATTAGATTTTAAGCCAAAGACTATAATAAGAGATGAGGAAGGACACTATATCATACTCAAAGGGTCTGTCCAACAAGAAGATCTAACAATTTTAAATATCTATGCCCCCAACGTGGGCGCAGCAAACTATATAAACCAATTAATAACAAAATCAAAGAAACACATCAACAATAATACAATAATAGTAGGGGACTTTAACACTCCCCTCACTGAAATAGACAGATCATCCAAGCAAAAGATCAACAAGGAAATAAAGGCCTTAAATGATACACTGGATGAGATGGACATCACAGATATATTCAGAACATTTCATCCCAAAGCAACAGAATACACATTCTTCTCTAGTGCACATGAAACATTCTCCAGAATAGATCACATCCTCGGTCCTAAATCAGGACTCAACCGGTATCAAAAGATTGGGATCATTCCCTGCATATTTTCAGACCACAATGCTCTGAAGCTAGAACTCAACCACAAGAGGAAGTTTGGAAAGAACACAAATACATGGAGACTAAACAGCATCCTTCTAAAGAATGAATGGGTCAACCGGGAAATTAAAGAAGAATTGAAAAAAATCATGGAAACAAATGATAATGAAAATACAACGGTTCAAAATCTGTGTGACACAACAAAGGCAGTCCTGAGAGGAAAAATTAGCAGTACAAGCTTTTCTCAAGAAACAAGAAAGGTCTCAGGTACACAACCTAACCCTACACCTAAAGGAGCTGGAGAAAGAACAAGAAAGAAACCCTAAGCCCAGCAGGAGAAGAGAAATCATAAAGATCAGAGCAGAAATCAATGAAATAGAAACCAAAAAAACAATAGAACAAATCAACCAAACTAGGAGCTGGTTCTTTGAAAGAATTAATAAAATTGATAAACCCTTGGCCAGACTTATCAAAAAGAAAAGAGAAAGGACCCAAATAAATAAAATCATGAATGAAAGAGGAGAGATCACAACTAACACCAAAGAAATACAAACTATTATAAGAACATACTATGAGCAACTCTACGCCAACAAATTTGACAATCTGGAAGAAATGGATGCATTCCTAGAAACATATAAACTACCAAATTTGAACCAGGAAGAAATAGAAAGCCTGAACAAACCCATAACCAGTAAGGAGATTGAAACAGTCATTAAAAATCTCCAAACAAACAAAAGCCCAGGGCCAGATGGCTTCCCGGGGGAATTCTACCAAACATTTAAAGAAGAAATAATTCCTATTCTCCTGAAACTGTTCCAAAAAATAGAAATGGAAGGAAAACTCCCAAACTCATTTTATGAGGCCAGCATCACCTTGATCCCAAAACCAGACAAGGATCCCATCAAAAAAGAGCTATAGACCAATATCCTTGATGAACACAGATGCGAAAATTCTCACCAAAATACTAGCCAATAGGACTCAACAGTACATTAAAAGGATTATTCACCACGACCAAGTGGGATTTATCCCAGGGCTGCAAGGTTGGTTCAACATCCGCAAATCAGTCAATGTGATACAACACATCAATAAAAGAAAGAACAAGAACCATATGATACTCTCAATAGATGCTGAAAAAGCATTTGACAAAGTACAGCATCCCTTCCTGATCAAAACCCTTCCAAGTGTAGGGATAGAGGGCACATACCTCAATATCATCAAAGCCATCTATGAAAAACCCACTGCAAATATCATTCTCAATGGAGAAAAACTGAAAGCTTTTCCACTAAGGTCAGGAACACGGCAGGGATGTCCATTATCACCACTGCAATTCAACATTGTACTAGAAGTCCTAGCCTCAGCAATCCGACAACAAAAGGAAATTATAGGCATCCAAATCGGCAAAGAAGAAGTCAAATTATCACTCTTCGCAGATGATATGATACTCTATGTGGAAAACCCAAAAGACTCCACTCCAAAACTGCTAGAACTTGTACAGGAATTCAGTAAAGTGTCAGGATATAAGATCAATGCACAGAAATCAGTTGCATTTCTCTACACCAACAACAAGACAGAAGAAAGAGAAATTAAGGAGTCAATCACATTTACAATTGCACCCCAAACCATAAGATACCTAGGAATAAACCTAACCAAAGAGGCTAAGAATCTATACTCAGAAAACTATAAAGTACTCATGAAAGAAATTGAGGAAGACACAAAGAAATGGAAAAATGTTCCATGCTCCTGGATTGGAAGAATAAATATTGTGAAAATGTCTATGCTACCTAAAGCAATCTAAACATTTAATGCAATTCCTATCAAAGTACCATCCATCTTTTTCAAAGAAATGGAACAAATAATTTTAAAATTTATATGGAACCAGAAAAGACCTCGAATAGCCAAAGGGATATTGAAAAACAAAGCCAAAGTTGGTGGCATCACAATTCCGGACTTCAAGCTTTATTACAAAGCTGTCATCATCAAGACAGCATGGTACTGGCACAAAAACAGACACATAGACCAATGGAACAGAATAGAGAGCCCAGAAATAGACCCTCAACTCTATGGTCAACTAATCTTCGACAAAGCAGGAAAGAATGTCCAATGGAAAAAAGACAGCCTCTTCAATAAATGGTGTTGGGAAAATTGGACAGCCACGTGCAGAAAAATGAAATTGGACCATTTCCTTACACCACACACAAAAATAGGTTCAAAATGGATTAAGGACCTCAATGTGAGAAAGGAATCCATCAAAATCCTTGAGGAGAACACAGGCAGCAACCTCTTCGACCTCAGCCCCAGCAACATCTTCCTAGGAACATCGCCAAAGGCAAGGGAAGCAAGGGCAAAAATGAACTTTTGGGATTTCATCAAAATCAAAAGCTTTTGCACAGCAAAGGAAACAGTTAACAAAACCAAAAGACAACTGACAGAATGGGAGAAGATATTTGCAAACGACATATCAGATAAAGGACTAGTGTCCAAAATCTATAAAGAACTTAACAAACTCAACACCCAAAGAACAAATAATCCAATCAAGAAATGGGCAGAGGACATGAACAGACGTTTCTGCAAAGAAGACATCCAGATGGCCAACAGACACATGAAAAAGTGCTCCATATCACTCGGCATCAGGGAAATACAAATCAAAACCACAATGAGATATCACCTCACACCAGTCAGAATGGCTAAAATCAACAAGTCAGGAAATGACAGATGCTGGCAAGGATGCGGAGAAAGGGGAACCCTCCTACACTGTTGGTGGGAATGCAAGCTGGTGCAACCACTCTGGAAAACAGCATGGAGGTTCCTCAAAATGTTGAAAATAGAACTGCCCTATGACCCAGCAATTGCACTACTGGGAATTTACCCTAAAGATACAAACGTAGTGATCCAAAGGGGCACGTGCACCCGAATGTTTATAACAGCAATGTCCACAATAGCCAAACTATGGAAAGAACCTAGATGTCCATCAACAGATGAATGGATCAAGAAGATGTGGTATATATACACAATGGAATACTATGCAGCCATCAAAAGAAATGAAATCTTGCCATTTGCGACAACATGGATGGAACTAGAGCGTATCATGCTTAGCGAAATAAGTCAAGCGGAGAAAGACAAATATCATATGATCTCCCTGATATGAGGGAGTGGTGATGCAACATGGGGGCTTAAGTGGGTAGGAGAAGAATCCATGAAACAAGATGGGATAGGGAGGGAGACAAACCATAAGTGACTCTCAATCTCACGAAACAATCTGTGGGTTGCTGGGGGGAGGGGGGTTGGGAGAAGGGGGGTAGGGTTATGGACATTGGGGAGGGTATGTGCTTTTGGGTAAATTGGAAGGGGAGATGAACCATGAGAGACTATGGACTCTGAAAAACAATCTGAGGGGTTTGAAGTGGCAGGGTGGGGTGGGAGGTTGGGGCACCAGGTGGTGGGTATTATAGAGGGCACAGCTTGCATGGAGCACTTGGTGTGGTGAAAAAATAATGAATACTGTTTTTCTGAAAATAAATAAATTGGAAAAAAAAATTAAAAAAAATATATTGGCAAATAAGTAACAGAAATCTCTCTCTAGAGAATCATCTATTTTTATTTCCCCTATTTGTCACATAAAAATTACCCTGCTATAATCATTCTTTACACCACCTATCCTGGAAATCACTTCACATCAGTTCATGGAAAACTTCTTTATCCTTTTTTCATGGAAAAATAGTATTCCACTGGGGGTTGTTCATGAATTATTCAGCCAGCACCATAGGTTGTTTCCAGTATTGAGAAGTTACAGTTCATGCTGGAATTCAATACCTTGGGTAAACATTGCTTGTAGGTGTGGAGAACCATCTTCAAGGTAAACTCCCAGACACAGTGTTGTTGGAGTCAAGTAGTTTTGGTAGATATTTCCATAATTTTTGCATTTGATTGTCAGATCTATATAATTGTATATATCTATATCTATATCTATATCTATATCTATATCTATATCTATATCTATATTGTCAGATCTGTATAGATTCCCCAATGTCTTAATCCTATAATTGACAGTTGCTACAAACTACTTAACTTTTCCTAAATACATTAACAATTATCTTTCTCCCTCAGAGTGGTGTACAACTGAATCTAACAGTAATAATCAAATCTAAAGTTGTGTAGAGCTATAGTTTCCATTCCTTCAGATATTTTGTGTCTATTTGGGCTAGTTACCATAATTGTAAATATACTGTACTGTATTGGACACATGTAACTCCTTATCACGCTATTAACAAGTATTTTGCACTTACAGTCATTTTAAAAATCTAAGTATTTTTCACACCTGCATGTTCACTTTTGGCATTTTTGTTTTACACAAGGGTCTTTCCTCACTTTTCTTTATTTTAAATATCATCTCACAAATCAGATATCTCATGCCCCCTTGTCAAAACAGTATGGATGTCATTCTGTTAGCCAACATATTACCAGTTCTTTCCAGCTTTAAGTCAGTGACAAATCTGATTAAGTTGTTTTTATATTATTATCAAAGATAATGGTAAATATAGTCACGGGATCAGACTGAGGACACTAACCCTCCATGAACTTCTCTCTAAACATTAAACAACTCTTTCAAATGTCTTTCTCTGCTTGACTTATTTCGCTAAGCATGATACGCTCTAGTTCCATCCATGTTGTCGCAAATGGCAAGTGTACATTTATCTAATTTTGAATCCTTAAATCTGTATCCGTTTCCTTCATGAGATAATGACATCATGATATCTAGATTCATTAAGTCTTTCATATTTCACTGATTTATCCAGCTAGTAACTGACACAATAGGACAGATGAATCTTGCATCAGGGTAATACCTGTGTTCTCAAAAAAAAAAAAAAAAAGACATTCTAACAGATCTCTTTTCATTTGTTAGACCAATGTTATGTATTGGTATTTGTACTACTGCATGTTGTCAACTATCTACTTGGTATCTCACAATGGGCTGAGATCATGCAACTGAAGAGACCGGGTTATAGATGAAGGCAGTTCATCTGAAGATCATGCAACTGAAGAGACCGGGTTATAGATGAAGGCAGTTACTCATGTGAACCCAACAGGTGCTAAATGGCAGTGCGGGAAATGGGCTTGAGTTTCAAACAGTTCTGAATTGTAATGGGCTGTACACAGGAGTTCAGGTGCTCGCACGGACAGCTGACTATTTGTGCTTCTAATCCTACTAACCTGAGTTTCCTTGACAATGGTTGCTTTTATGTTTTGGGGGGATTGTTTCTGGATACACAGTTTGACAAAAAATTGGTGAGACAATTAGGATGGTATTTTTGAGACTATTATCTCACCATGAATTAGTCCAGGAAGGGAAATATTAGAAAGAAAAAAAAGGGGGGGGGGAATGAAAAGATATTCCTAGCTTTTGAGAACCAAACACTTCACTTTGAAAAATTTACTTAAGTTAATTTAACAAAAAGGTAAGGAATAAGCCTTTTAAAAGTGTGAGAGCCCAAGAAAGAATAATCTATTATATTATCTTTCCTTGAACTTTCTTCTCCAGGATCTTAAAGTTCTTTAGAAAAACTCATATGAAAGACAGGTATTTAATAAAGGAAAAACTTAACTTCAAAGAACCTTTGAAGGAGGCATTACCATAACTAATTTACAGGCCTAACTTCTACACAAGGGAAAGTTTCAAGATCTAAAAGGTCACATTGTACTAGGAAACCAAAGGTGTTGAGTATGTGATCTCATTTTTCTTCCAGAAACTGTTTGGAATCTTCTGCTACCCTCAATCCCTTGTGAACAGCAAAGTTCTAAAACCCTTTTTTTTTCCCAGAAAAAATATTTCATTGAACTTTGACTCCTCTAAAATTCTTTGTCAGCCTAAAAGGTGATAGGCCATTTTGGGAAATCCTACTAGAGATGTGTGATGCACATTTCACATTATTAAAGGCTCTGGGAAACTATGGAAAGAGAACTCTGTTCTTCAGACTCAGGGATTCTGTACCAGGCTGTTTTGTCTGTTTGTTTGTTTTCCTCTCACACGCAGAGAAATATGCTCACACTCAAGGAAATACTGTTCTGACAATCCCTTCCACTCATCCTTATCTGTTCTCATTTCCCATCTTTCCTCAGGCTCTCTCCCCACTGCATACACTGCACCTCACCATTTTCACCAAATGAGAGGTAGTCATTCCATAAATTACGAATTTTGTTAGGGCAGAGGCCCTGTCCATCCTCACCACAATACCACCCCCCCCGAGTCTACAAAATAACAGACCCAGAGTAAGACTTTAATAAGCATATGGAATAAATAAGTATTTGATAAGCTTATTAAATGAATATGAGTGAATGAATAGAAAATTAACATCAATCACAAGTTCACAAGTATATCCAACAAGGGCATTTCAGTAGTCCCCTGCAACATATAACTGGAAACACTTGTATCTACCATTAAGCACGCCAATGTACGGAAATTTGCTTGTAAACAAAATGTAATCAAAGATGTGAATGTTTGATTTGCTAAAGCAGGGATTGCCAAACTTCATCGAGGAAGGGTCAGATAGTAAATATTTTAGGCTTTGCTGGCCACAGGATCTCTTGTGCAACTACTTAGCCCTGCCATTACACTGTAAAAATAGCCACAGAGGGTAACAGTAAACAAACAGGTGTGGCTACATTCCAGAAAAACATTATTTATTCAAACAGACAGAGGTGATCGGTATCATTAGGCACCTACTAAAATGCCCAAATTAAAAAAAAAAGAAAAAGATAGATAAATCTTGGCAAGAATGTGGGAAAATTAGAACCCTCCTACATTGCTGGTAATGTAAAATGGTACGGTCACTTTGGAAAACGGCCTGGCAATTTCTCAAAAGGTTAAATAGATATTTATCTTTTGATCCAGTAATTCTATTTATAGGTGGAATGCTACCAAAGAGAAATGAAAACATGTATCCAAAACAAACACACAAAACAACTGTGTGAACAGTAGTAACATTAATGATCAAAAGTGGAAACAAACCCAAATTTCCATGAACTAAACAAATGATGGGTAAATAAAAAGTAGTATATCCATGCAAAGGAATACTATTAGACAGTAAAAAAGAAACATAGTATTGATACCTGCTAACAATACAGGTAAGCCTCAAAAACAGTACACTAAGTGAAACCAGGCACAAAGGGTCATATATTGTATAATGCCATTTATATGAAATGTACTGAATAGGCCAATATGAGACAAGATAGGTAAGTGTAGTCTAGGGCTGGAGGGTCTAGGGCTGGTGGATCATCTCCCATAGAGAATGGGAGATGATTGTTAATGTATTCCAGCTTTCTTTTGGGGGAGATGATGAAAGTGTTCCACAATTAGATTGTGGTGGTAGATGTACAAATCTGTAAATAGACTGAGAACAGCTGAATTGTATACTTTAAGTCCGTTAACTTGGTGACATGCCAATTATATATAATAAAACTGTTCAAAAACAAGCGAAAACAATTTTAAGTGGCAGAGTGTTTCCAATCCCTATGCTAATTGATTCATAAGGCTTCTTTTTACTAGAGAAATAACTGAATTGGCCAAAACCTGAGTTGTACATCATCTTTTAGAACTCATGCATTTTATGAGAATGCATACCTACATAAACAGAGATGCAAATGAAAAGCTCTTGGCCCACATTTCATTTGAATCATGGGCATGAGTTCAGAAAATTACCTGGATGCAAATAAACACATCCTCCTGCCCCTTGACGATGCAGAAACTGGTCTAACTCTATTAGCCTGAATTAGCCATTGCCTATGATAGTCATTATATGCTTTCTTCCTTAAGTCCTTCCTTAATTTTCTGAATTGATCTTTAGATTCTAAACATGAAGGACTGTGACTTATTGGCTCACTGACTATAGTCCCCAGAACTTGGCCTGGTACTTTTCAAAAATGTCATTCTTAATTAATATATGTCATTCTTAATTAATATACACTGAGACCATAGAAGTAAAACATCCATAAGATTTAGAATCAGGAAGGGCCCAATTTTAAAACTTCTAGAACCATCATCTATGGCATGTGGCTGGTCCAAGCAGAGAAGATGGAATGGAAGGATACAAATCTTCCCATTTAATTCACAAAATACATAGGCAAGACCTATGTAAACTCTTAAAAAAGTGCTCTTAATCTCACGAAACAAACTGTGGGTTGCTGGGGGGAGAGGGGTTGGGAGAAGGGGGGTAGGGTTATGGACATTGGGGAGGGTATGTGCTTTTGGGTAAATTGGAAGGGGTGGTGAACCATGAGAGACTATGGACTCTGAAAAACAATCTGAGGGGTTTGAAGTGGCGGAGGGGTGGGAGGTTGGGGTACCAGGTGGTGGGTATAATAGAGGGCACGGCTTGCATGGAGCACTGGGTGTGGTGAAAAAATAATGAATACTGTTTTTCTGAAAATAAATAAATTGGAAAAAAAAAGTGCTATAGACATATCTAAAATAATGATCATTATGATTATTTAAGGTAGATGTGTCTTTGACCATTTGTCTTTGTGTTTTTTAGGTTTCTTTTCTTGGAATTTGGGAACAAGAAGTGTGAGCATACACACACAGAAAAAAGTAAATGCATTAAATATATTATAGACTCTCCTGAATGCAGCTAGGAAACCTAATTATATGGAAAAATTCAGTTATGTTAGATTCTAGGTATAGATAGATGGTGAGCTGCTAAAGGCTGGTGTTCCACCTCAGCTGTCTTTGTAACTGCACTGCTAGAACAAAGCTTGGCATCTGGTTGATGCTTCATGGACATTTCCTGTATTGAAAGGTCTGCTCTTTCATATTATTATAATAAGTATATTTTTAGTTTAAAAAGCAAAACATAAACTGTCTGCATACTAATTTAAAAACATGAAAAATTAGAACATGTCACTGATTCATAAAGATATATGCAATCAGAAATGACAAAACTGGCTATACCGGATCCTATCAAATAAATAAAAATAATTTTATAAACTTTCAAACTGATGTGAAGCTTTAGAGCCATATAATCGTAAGAATCCTTAAGAGACTCAAGTCTTGCAGAAACAAGGTCCTAATCTGGAGACTATGAACCCAGTGATAAGCTACACAGGTTGTTAGTCCTGAAATTATATGCAAATATGTTTACTTATGTGCTTCTGCATTTTTCTAGGTCTGTGGTTTGATCAGAGTCTCAGAGTGGCCTGTGACTACCCACATGTTAAGAATCACTTTACCAGGGGCGCCTGGGTAGCTCAGTCATTTAGCGTCTGCTTTTGGCTCAGGTAATGATCCCAGGATCCTGGGATATAGCCCTGCACTGGGCAACCTGCTCAGTGGGGAGTCTGCTTCTCCCTCTTTCTCTACCTCTCTACCACTCCACTTCTGTTCTCTCCTGCTTGCTCTGCTCTCTCACTCTCTCAAATAAATAAATAAATAAATAACCTTAAAAAAAAAAAGGATCATTTTACCAAACTGCTACAACCTCACCACAAAAATACAAGAACAAAGATACAACATACTTGGAGTTTAGGGGCTCATCTTACCCATTTCTGACACAAATTACAACAAGAGACTAAACTCAAGAAAGCAAATCATTACGCACTGACTAGGTAATAATAGACCATGCTACACTCCACATATAAAGAATAAACTCTTATACTTAACACTTATTGGGCAGTATTTTTGCTTGTAGTGAAAATGGATTTCTTTCAGTTGACTTGATGATCAACAGGATATATTTGCAGTCGGCTGGTCTAGGTGAAGGATTCAGGAAACAACTGAATTTGTTGTCCTAAAACTCAATGACATTTGTCCATAACTGGCAGTTTTTTAAAAGCCCTGTGCACCAATTTAACAGTAGGCATGACTGGTTCATCTACTGGGGTCTCCTTTGTGAGATGTCTTTGAAAATGCTGCCAATCCCCTTTAAACCAGCATTTCTCCAAAACTACTATTCTACACCTGCTCCAAGCAATGCTAATAGGTATAATGAAGAACACATTTAACATTTCCTCAATGTGATTGTCTTTGGGATCTTTGAGAGCCAGTTATTTTTGTATGATACTTTGAAAACTGCTCTAACTCAAACTTGAGGAATGCAAAATTATTCATAGATTGTCCACGAAAGTTTAATTAATTTGGCCTTAGTAGAGAGAAAAAAAGAAAATACAATGACAGTCAGCAAAAATTAAAATAAACAATAACAACAACAACAAAATACCTCCACCATTAAAAAAGAAAAAAACCCATACCTTCTTAGTGGCTTTGGTTTTCTTTGACAATAATCTTTTTTTTTTTTCCCCCTCTAGAATGAAGTTTAAATAATAGAAAAAAAATATTCCAAAACAAATAGAACATAGTTTATTTTCTTCCAAAGAGGTCCAAGGCCATGCCTCTAGAGGTATGGAAAAATGTGGAAAGTATTCATGCATGCTCAAGAGCCAGTTTAGAGAGAAAAATATGACTCAGTTGATCTCTAGATTTGACCAAGAGACTGCAAGTAGACGGCATTCCATATGATACCATTGGTCCACTTTAGAAACCACTGTATTGGGAATAAATATTCAGAATTATTTCTCCCACTTTGAAATTCACATTATAGATTTTACATTATGGAATTCCAATATCAAAATACTCCTTCCATTTTTAAAATCCTCCTTACATTGTCCCTGAAGCTTACAATCTACAGAAATAGAAACTAAAGTCAAGGAAAAAACAGTCTATTCTAAAAAAAAGGGGGGGGGCTCATCTTTCCTCTTTTTCCTATTTAGATGTGTTCCTTGTCAACTGTATATCACAAAGCATTGTCTATTTATTATTAAAGAAAAGTAAAACATCATGCATTTGAAGATTACTAGCTAGAAATAATTACTATAATTTAAAATGTAATACTTTGTAATAGAAGGGTAATTGCAGTATTTATGCTTATTTCCACTTCATCTGAACACTGGCATTTAAGTTCAAAAGATGCCCAAAATAAAAATCGTTGGAAATGGTATCTAAAATAGTTCAAAAGTTAATTGTCATTCCGTGATCCAAAAAGAGATGCTTGAACACTACAATTCCCTGCCTCATTTTTTTCTGCATTTGGCGTTTGGACCCAACAACTGGATGTAAGTACAAAAAGATTTCATGAGATGCAACATACATCATCATTGTCACCATTTCTCTGCCCATGGATGATAACCATGTCATTTTGAAATATAAAAAGCAGGGGTGCCTGGGTGGCTCAGTGGGTTGGGCCTCTGCCTTTGGCTCAGGTCATGATCTCAGAGTGCTGGGATCGAGCCCCACATGGGGCTCTCTGCTCGGCAGGGAGCCTGCTTCCCCCTCTCTCTCTGCTTGCCTCTCTGCCTACTTGTGATCTTTCTCTCTGTCAAATAAATAAATAAAATCTTAAAAAAAATAAATATAAAGGGGAAATTATGTTTTCAGAATGGGCTGCAAGTCTCCGGAAGTATTTAAGATTTGTGTTATTTGAAAATATCTCCTCCTATAAGAAATGATGTTCATAAAATTGGTTGTCCATACATTACAATCTATGCCTGCCGTACCGATATAATTATAAATGAGAGCTTTCTTTATTCTCAAAAACTGACCTGACTTGGGACAATAAATTATATGGTCATTCTACCCTAATACTGTATTTCTTATGGAAATTATCGAAGTAACTGTGCAAAGATCTGATTAGGATAGAAGTTTCTGGGAAAGAAGAATTACTGATTTTTATCACATATGAACAAATAAAATTTTCAAAAAGGCATACGTTTAAGCAAACAGATAGAGGATTACAACCCTCTAAGTCGTCCAAGAGTATCAACTCCAACAGAATAGTTAATATGACAGAAAAGAATTATGGTTTCTTCATAAAAAATATGACAAACTTTCTATCTAGTTGACAGTGTTTTGCAGGTTTGATTTCTAAACATAACATTTTATCTTAGTTTTGTGTTAGTCTTCTGGGTGATCATGTAAGACTTTTTACAATATGGGAAGACAGAAAAACTCATGTTCTGTAAATCCTAATCCACACTCCCAGTGGGGACACTAAAAGCTGGTAGCTATAGGTTTCTAAACCTAGACAATCTTACCTCTTTAAACTAAAACTTCGCCATATGTGCTAGAATTAAAGAGAACATTCTTCTGCTGAACATAAAACATGTGGGTGTGTTAGAGAAAGAGAAGAGAGATAAAGGGGAAAGGCAGGCTAGTTTTGCACACAGTGGGTGAGGAGATGTCAAGCTCAAACGTGGACCAGTGCTCTGTTTGGGAAACAAGGTTTGCTTTTCAAGTTGTACCACCCATTTTCCTGAAGAATAGCTGATACACATCGAAGGCAGTTAGCAAAGAAACCAGAGACGAGAATGTCCATTCACAGTGCAGCAGTGCCCGTACATTCCAACGTGCTGTATATAAAATAGGAAGCAATTTCACTTTGAGTGCAAAACTGAACTCACAGAATAAATCTCCCTTCATGATTCATATTTACTAAGAATATGGTTTCAACTATGGAGCCAATTTCAATATCCTTTCCAAAGTTTTAAAGTGACTCATTCATCTAGTCAATCAAATAGTAACTAATTCTCAGGTGTCCCCTCCATCTGTTGTTGGAAAACAAAGTTAGAGCGAAGTCTCATCTCCAGTGAGTCTATTGAGGAAAGCAGAATACTAAATACTGAACTCAATAAATGGTAACAGGTGTTGCAATAGAAGTTCACAGAGAGTAAAGCAAGGGCACAGGAAAAGGCCACTCTATGCCTGGCTTAGAGAAAGTCTCACTGTCTAAGTGAATTTTGACTGAGCCTGAAGAGAAGAGAAGGTGACTAGAATAGAAGAGGGTTACATAGAGGAATCAGCAGGGGTAATGGCAGGAGTGTCAGAAATAGCTGGGTCTATTCAGAAAACGATAGATGAATCTACACTCGAGTATTGATCTCATAAAAAGGATAAGAGAACTGTCAGGAGATAGGAAGCACAGACAATGCCATGCTAAAGATGCTGGACTTTTTTTTTTTTTATTACAGATAATGGGGGCACATGAAGTATTTTAAACAGGGAACTAATATGTCCAGACCTGAATTTAAGAACTATAAATGGTACAAACAATTGGAAAACAGGTGAGCAGGTTGCAATATAGATATTTCGTCTAGACTTGGGAACACTACTCCATGTAGGAGATATCAGAGCTAAAGTTTAGTTCAGAGAATGAACAGGAGCTAACCTGACAAAAAAGTCCTTACAGAGAGACAGATGGATACTGGACATGCAGAAATATGAGACATCATAATGTAGTGTAAAAGTAGCGACAGGACGTTGTGAGAAATGGGACTGCAAGAAAAGTCACACTGCAGATCGAGAAGAAAGCAGAATGCCATAAAGAATTTACACTCCCCCCTCACTACTGATGGCACGTAATTCAGGGCTACCATCGCATACAACTGCAGGGAGTAATGTTTCCATCACAGTCGAAGTGAATGACAGCCTGTGACGGTTGGTGGTGCACAGCTGTACACAGGAATCCTAGACAGTTTTGAGCACTGAAGTCACACAGTCCTAGCTGTATGTTAGATAAATGAGTATCTCTGGCTCCACAGTGAACAGTGGATCTACAGGAAGAAAAACCAGAGCCTAGAGTACCTGGTATGACCAGTGGTAGTAAACAGAGAAATATTTCAGGGAGCAAATCTAACAGTAAGTGAAACCAGCAGATGTGCCAACTTGTCCATTCCTCAGGACCTTTGAATTTGCTCTTCCCGCTGCCTATAATGCTCTTTCTCCAACTCCACAATAATCCCCCGGTTTTCTCATTCATAAGCCTAACTATCACCTCCATAGATAGGGCTTTTATGGCTTCTGACAGCCTCAGTGGTAATTTACAACAAAGACAGTTCACTTAAATGATACATTTCACTTAACCTTACATTCTAGCTAAAATGTTAACCTCTGTCGAGTCTATCCACTGACTGTTGTACTTTTCTTCAAAACACTCATCCTTACTAAAAAAAAAGTTTGTTTCTTTATAGATTTATTGTTCCCTCAATTCCAACTCCTCGACAAGCATATAAGCCTCATGAAGGCAGTACTTAGTCATGTATATAATTATATCCCAGCACTTGGAAGAATTTCTAATATACAAATATTTAAAAATATGTATATAAAGAATTTAATCTGTGTATATACAGACCCTTGCATGATATATTATATTAAACATTTGGTTTTGCTGTCAGGTGTTATGTACTACATCCATCATGACTGTATTAAACACATTTCATATGCAAATAAATGCTGGACTTTTAAAAAAATGAATGAATGAAGATTGGATAATGAAGTTTAATACTGGGGGCATATGAAAAAGTGGGAGGAGTCAATTAGGACTTTCTGGGTTCTAGTGTAGGTGACTGAGTATAAGAACAGGTCTATGGAAATATAATTTCTTATATGTACATAAACTTCTTAGATCGAGTTTATGTACATCAAACTTTTAATGGATGGGTGTAAGAGACTAAAATTCTGGAGTAGCCTGCACTGGAGTCAGTAGCATCATACAATGGTTAAACAGGGGCAATTGTCCAAGAAGAAGATATAATATAAAAATAAGACACTAGAAAACACCAATGTTGTTTGGAAAGGCAAAAGAAGTCTCTAAAGAAGGCAGAAAAGGGGATATATAAGAGGGATAAGAGGCCAGCCAAAAGGATGCAGTTATCTGGGAAGACAAGGAAATAGCAGGGTCCAGAGAGAGGTTGTGGCCAACTCTGTCAAATATTACAAAGTGAGACAATAAGAAAAAAAAGAAAGAAACATAACCTGCAGTAATACTACAATTTGTGACACACACGTATATGTATGTATGTGTATGCACACACAGACATATTTATAGATGAGGAACAGCCGATTTAACACTAGGAAATGTTTTGTTGTTGTTTGTTTTTTTCAATACTGAAACATTTGTGCCAATCAGAATGTCTTTATTCCTACTTCCGTTAGAGCAGGGACACTGAAGAGGTAAAGCTGGTCCCTTACCTACCAGCTGCCTAACCAAAGTCATTATGCTTAATTCTCTATGGCTCAGTTATCTCACTGGGAAAATGAAAAAAATTTAACAGTATCTAACACATAGATTTATGAGAATTAAATGAGGTAATACACACATAACGTACTTAGCATACAATTTCCACACAATGGATATTTGCTTTATGTGCAGAATAGTATTTTCATGATCACCATTGCTCATTTCTATTCCCTAGGATAATACACCATGTTGCCCAGAATATGAGCTGCAAACCTATCTTAACCACAGCTACAATAAAATGAAGCTGGGTATCCTAGTTTGGGATTCCAAAGCGGATTTACACACTTTTAACAAATGAAGTTATTTTCCTATTTCATCTAAATCACAACTCATCAAATCTAAGCAAGTCTGAATTATTTATAATTGCTAATAATTTCACAGGTCCTATATCAGAAAGGAGAAATCTTTGGTTTTTGAAATGGTTAGTTTAACAATTCAGACTAATCTCATATGTCTCTACCCTCTATTCAATTAATACAACGTTACATTTTCAAAATGTATTATCAAACTCCATTCTCTAGTATAATTTCCATTCCAATTTCCTCTGAAAAGAAAAAGGAATGGGACTTCAAGATGAAGTTCCAAATGCTATGTTAAATTGCTGACTCTTTTATTTGTCCAAAATATTAGGTTTGGCATTACTTTCTTGATCTCTATAAATTTCAATAAACTTAAACAGATGTATCTTCCCAGTTGGAAGCACTGGTTTCCAGATTTTTCTTTAATATGAAATGACTGTTATCATCTTTTATTTATATATTTTAAAATATGTTGCTCTGCCCTTTCTCTTTAACAATTATCCTCTTGAAAAACAAACAAACAAAAAAAACTATCCTCTTGCTTGGGTTTCTTTTCTCACAAAAAAAACTATCCTCTTGCTTGGGTTTCTTTTCTCACAGATAACTGCAGCAACTTGAGAATATGCTATGACCTTATGATCAGAAGTTGCATTTGTCTAGCCTGTGGAGTCAAGTGTGATGCAGTTTATAATTCCATGCCATTTTAGAATTTATAATCCAAGATCAGATGAGATAAACAACATTCTTTTTGTTTTCTTTCCAAAACATGTGCTTCTATTTTAAAGGCAAAACAATCTGAATTAAAAAAAAAAAAATGCATGCAATTATAAACAATAGCCAAACTAAGGAGAGAGTCTAAATGTGCATCAAGAGATGAATGGATATGGGCGCCTGGGTGGCTCAGTGGGTTAAGCCGCTGCTTTCGGCTCAGGTCATGATCTCAGGGTCCTGGGATCGAGTCCCGCATGGGGCTCTCTGCTCAGCAGGGAGCCTGCTTCCTCCTCTCTCTCTCTGCCTGCCTCTCTGCCTACTTGTAATCTCTCTCTGTCAAATAAATAAATAAAATCTTTAAAAAAAAAAGAGATGAATGGATAAAGAATATGTGGTGTGTACATACACACACACACACACACATATTACTCAGCCATCAAAAAAAGTGAAATATTGCCATTTGCAACAATGTGGATGGAATACAGGGTATTAGGCTGAGTGAAATAAGTCAGCTAGAGAAAGACAAATACCATATGATATCCTCCTAAGTGGAATTTTAAGAAATAAAATGGAGGAAAATATGGGAGGAGTAAAAAAGAGAGAGAGAAAGAGAAATCATGAGAGATTCTTAACTATAGAGAACAAACTGGGGATTCAGGAAGGGAGGTGGGTAGGGGATGCGCTAGATGGGTGATTGCCATTAAGGAGGGCAATTGTGATGAACACTGGGAGTTGATGTATGTAAGTTATGAATCACTGAATTCTACTCCAGAAACCAATAATGTACGGTATGTTAACTACCTAGAATTTAAATAAATAAATAAATAAATGCACGTTTTAAAAAGTACATGTTATACATGTGCACATGCACATGTTTAAATTGGCTGGATTAACATATAATATTATGCTGGGGCTGGAAAATTTTTAGGTATAAAGAAATACAACTAGTTTTATGACTACTATCTTACTGCTAAGTATTTATTTACTTCTGCGTTTCTTTCTTGATAGGCCTTATACATTTCAGTACTTGCTAAAAATTTTTAATTTGCTTTATTCCCTTTTACAGGGGAAGGAAGCAGCTTCAATTCTTACTTTCTTTGTTTAACCTCAGAGTTATTTAATTTTTACTTTTTTTTTTCTGATCCTGACATGATCTCAATTGCTGTTTTAAAATTTTATTTATTCCTAATTTTTCCCAGGCATTTTTAGGGTTAATTTCTCTATCTTAGTGGCTCTTGGCCATTTTAAAAAATGTTTACAGAGCCAAGAGATTATCACTTCTCAGAACCAATGGTAATTCAGCAAGCATCCGTCTACAGAAGAGACGGGATATATAACAAGCCAAGAGGAGAGAAAAATATCATCTGAATTTAATAGAGAAAGGATATATTCTTATAAAAGTTACTCATTCTCAGTATTTCACTTTTTGTCTTTTCCCAACTAGATACCATCTCATTAAGAACCCTGAACACCAAGATTACCCACTCAACCCAGCTGGACAACACTAGACACTAATGGCGGAAGAGCCGGAGCTACTCATGGGAGCAAGCATTTTGTTTGTGACAGCATCTTAGAATTACAGCAGGCGTCATGCAAGTTTCACTGGTCCCGGCAACAGGGTAGTTCCAAGAGAATAAATAAATATTTTTACTGACTTGCAAATGTGCAAATATTTTTACTGACTTGGGATAATTTAAAGTGGATTGTTTCTTATTCTCTGCCTCTGTGCATATACAACAATTATTTATACATGAGAAAGGAGGAGACGAATTCAGAGATAGAAAATTACAGGGCCATTTGACTAGGCCACACAATAATTTAATGTTTATTCCACACAAACATTTTAAATGTATATGTATGCAGTGTTCACTGCTACCCAGGTGCAAAATCTCTGTGCTCACTGCATGGACACTTGGGAGACTTGCACTTTGGTTGCCAAGTGCCTTTAAGCAAGTCACTTCACTTCTCCAAGATAGTAACTTCCTCTATAAATTAGCAGAGTTCAGAGAAAATTTTAACCAGCAGTCAAGGGTGATTGGTGCAGGCCTAAGTATACTACACAGGCAGGACTTGCCAGGGGCATTCATAGCTCTACTCCATGAACTACTCCAGCTAAAATACTCTCCAGCTAAAATACTCTCAACAACATTTTTGAGATATATAAGCTGGGAACTGATCTCCAAAGTTATATCCTATTATAAATTTGCCTAATAAATAAGTTCGAAACATGATCGTAGTAGACACTTCCATTCTCGACTCCTATCTCTTTGACCCCTACCACCTCAGTGCCATGTTCTGACTTCTACCTTTGTTGCTCTGCCCCAGTGATTTCTTCAATTTCCCTTCAGCAGTCCATAGAAGTACTTGGTAATGAATGTACCTAGATTCACTTTTTTTAAAAAAAGATTTTGTTTATTTATTTGAAAGACAGTGAGAGAGCATGAATGCGTGATGGGGGAGGGGCAGAGAAAGACAGAAAAGCAGGCTCACTGCTGCACAGGGAGCCCAACACGGGCTAGATTCCAGGGCCCTGAGATCATGACCTGAGCCCAAGGCAGGCAAATAACTGAATGAGTCACACAGGTGCCCCTAGAGTCACCTTTAAATCAAGGACTCATTCCACTCTTGTGTCTCCCATGGGCTGTTGCTGCAGTAACTGGGAGGCAGGCGTTTTATGACATTTTCTATGCCTTCTCAAAAAGGATTAAATTCTAGTTTCTCCAATGATATCATGCTTGACAACATACCCTTGACAATGTACCTATCCTTCCCTGTCCCAGTTTCTCACTGGGGCTTCTTAAACTCATTTCCCAAATAATCTACTTCTACTTTAAATCTATGCCTCAAAGTCCTGTCTGTGGGAATGCAAATGAGACAGTAAGATATTGGCTCTTAGTGTCAAAGAGACTAAGAGAATGGATGTATCTTTGTATTTGGTCAAGCTGTCGGGAAAGAGTCTCTGAAAATGGAGGCTGTGTCAAGGAATTGAACGGAAAAGGAGAAAGAACATTGGAAGACTGATCCTGCTCTGTGCATGGGTGCCTTGACAGCAGAAATTTACAGAACGGAAAGATGGGAATCCTATTAGATAAATAAGCCGGGAGCACTTATCCATAAAGAACTCATGGACACTGAGGCATAGAACTGATCTGATAATACAATAACATAAGAATTGCTATACACCAAGGACCAAAAAGATATTCTATCAGCACATATAAATCAGAAACCACAGATGCACTGTGCCTTCAAATACGTCCTAGGTGTTTAGTAAGCGTTAGGCCAAGCATTGGAAATTCCTGAGCTTCTTTGATGAATATGAGACTCCTACTAGGTCACCTACCAAGTTAGAAAACACCACGCCAGAAATTTCCTGTAAATGGAGAGATTTCCTTTCTATCTACATAAAAATAGCACCCAAGCATCTGGCTTTCCTAGAAATCACTCCAGCCCCAAGTTACAGAAACAAACCACTAAACATTATGAGAATATAATTCCTTGAGCTCTTGGCTACATATGTTCTCTCTCAGCAGCAAAGTATGAAAGCCATGTAACATTACTGGTTACAATCATTCAAAAAACAAAAAAAAAAAAAACAAAAAACCACATTCTTTGCTTTATGTCCCATTTTATACAATTGATTTACCAACTTTGCCTAGTGGTGAGATTATTCTTAAAATACCAGTTGTGATATTTTTACTGTGATTGAATAGAAAGCGATAGAAGTGGTTAAAAAAAACACTCATGTTTTGCATATTTAATGCATCTAACTGTACTAGGCATAATAATATCTCTACTTCGTAAGTTCATTTAAGCTCACATACATCTTTAAAATAAATATCAACACACACAACTTAAAAGAGAAGCACTGTTAGACTGACTGTCCTGAGTCTTAGGATATTATTAACCTTCCCAGAATCACAGTAACTCTAACATGCAGAAATGAGTTTCCAATCTAGGTTTTTCTGCCCGTAAAACACGTTACCCACTTACTATATTTTGGCAGAAGATATAACCAATTAGAGGTTTCTTATGAGAGCTTGAAAGATATGTGCTACTTTACTATATGTGTGAAAGAAACGTGTAAATGAAATTATGGCTATAGTTATGCACTTTCTAGTGGATTTCACACACACAAAAAGATAACTTCAGGATTGAGGTCATTTAGACAAACCACATTATAAAATAACCCTGCAAATAGTTGGCTAGAAACTCACAAGGATAATCATCACACTAAACTAATGCAGGGCTATATTCTAATCAAACACTCGTGATTTCCAGAATGACATTCAACTTTGGTCCAGAGGACAAAATCCTGGCAAATAGTCACCAAATGCCAGTGGTACGGCGTCTTACTTCATAAATGACATTTTGTTTGGAGCATTTCATGCTTTATCAAAACATTAATATGGTCATATTAAGAAGATGTCAAGGCAAGCACACAGAAGTTGATTGGAATATAAAACTATGGATTTTGGCTAGACACATGTCCCACCACATCTGTATTTAATGAGGGCCATAGGGAAGTGACACAGGTGGATATTGTGTTCCTGCCATATTGTAAAAGTACCTCATATGCTTAAAAATGTATTCTGAATGGCTACAGTATTTTCACCGTATCACTCAGCAATCCTAATTCTGGGTAGCACCCCACATTCACAGCAGCACTCACTATTCATGATAGTCAAGATGTAGAGACATTCCCAATGTCTACTGATGGGCAAATGGATTTAAAAAATTGTGATACATACATACAACAGAACAGATTTCAGCCTTAAAAAAAAAAAAAAGGAAGTTTGCCATATGTGACAACATGGATGAACCCTGAGGACATCATGCTAGTGAAAGAAGCCAGTCACAGATTCCACATATGTGTAGTATCTAAAATAGCCAAATTCAGGGGTGACTAGGTGGTTCAGTGAGTTAAGCCTCTGCCTCTGGCTCAGGTCATGATCTCAGGGTCAGTCGTGGGATTGAGCCCCACTTGGGCTCTCTGCTCAGCAGAGAGCCTGCTTCCCTTCCTCTCTGCCTGCCTCTCTGCCTACTTGTGATCTCTCTGTCAAATAAATAAATAAAATCTTAAAAAAATTAAAATAAAATAATTAAATTCACAGAATCAGTGAGAGGAATGCTGTTTGCTAGAGGGAGGGAGGGGGAAATGAGATGTTAGTTATTAATCAAAAGCATAAGTTTCTGTGACTTAAGATGAACAAATTCTAACTAATCTTCTGGACAGTATTATACCTATAGTCAAAAATAACATGGTTTACACTTAAATATTTAAAAAGGTAGATCTCACGTTATATGTTTTTTTTTTTATGTTAAGTGTTCTCAACTGTATTACAATAAAAATAATAAAGAAAGAAAAGAAGGGGGAGAGGGAGGGAAAGAAACCAAAATAATCATACATCTGATATCTGTTAAGATACCAAATTGAGAGTAAAGAGATATGTATTCTAGACTTGGTTCAAACCTTACCTCTCCATTCAGCCTTGAATAATGTAGGGCCCACAAGAGATCTCAGAGGCCATCAAATTCAGTACTCTCATTTTACAAGTTTAAAAAAAAATAGGTGTTATACGTAAGTAATGAATTTTGCACACTACATCAAAAACTAATTATGTACTATACAGTGGCTAACTGAACATTTAAAAAAAAAAGTCTCCTTAAAGTCAAATAAGAGACTCAAGACACTAGAGGCAACCCCTCTAATAAGTAGCCAGGCTAGTAATACAGGGCTTCTGGCTCCAAGAACAGTACTTTTTAAAGGTTATGGGCTGCCCTCCTTCCCGCAACCCCCAGCTTATGATATGGCCTCAGCAACATGATTCCAAAGTTTGATCCTAAAATTCAGTCATTCTATGATGTCCCTCCTATCTGTAAGCTACAACAGGTGAAGCATGAAATTAGAGACCATACATATGCATTTGAAAACTTAAAAGTCATATTGTTATAAAGGAGTTTCACTTAAAGAAGAAAAAAAAAATAGGTCAGCTTTGTATTCAAAGCCGAGAACAGACACTAACTTCCATCATCAACAAGGCTGGGAGGGCAGGAGAAAACAGACTTTTCGCGGAAATGTTAGCAAAGCCATAATTACCGTGGCGCTGGAGTTGGCTCCCCAAGATGCTGTATTTCATTCCCTTGAAGATATTAATTTACTTTTTGAAATGTTCATTGCTTAGATTAAGATTGGGTTTTTGAAATGTGTTCCCACATAATTTATGCAGGAGAAAAATACGCTCTTCCCTTGAAGTGCAGAATACTAATTTGAAAATGATCTATTTTCTATAATCATTTTACATTTCATTCCCCTACTGAAAAGTTAGGATCTTGGTTACTTTTTTTCTCTTTCATTTCCTGCATGAAGGTTTTTTATGCACTACAATTCAAGAATATTAGTCACACAACCCAGCTTTTATTAAAATTCTATTTCCTCTTCACTGTGAGAATGTAAGCCATATCGATCTGATGTAATATAGATATGTAGACAAAAAGACCCATGTCTTAAGATACCAATTTTCAACCATTGTCAAGTGGTTGGATTCATTTCCTGACATGCCTAGAAATATCAATGTTCTACTAAGAAGTATGTTCTCTAAAGATATTCATTTTGGTCACTATTGTTTTTTCTTTTTTTTATTTTCTCCGTCTTTTTCATGCTCTTAGTTTTTTCTTTACCATCCTACTCAGTACTTGCAATGACTCTTCAAGACATGACTGCAAAGCAGCCAATTCCAAGTACTTATATCCTCTTTGTACCATGGTAGTGGTGCTGGGGAGCCAACAATGAGAATTTGAAGGAGGCATATAGCAGATCCTCAGGTAACTCAAGATCTCTTTCAGTGATTAAGATGATTCAAAAGCATTTTAGGAAGCAAAGATCCAAGACCTGCAGTTTCATTCTCATGGATAGATCCAAATGTATTCTTTTGCAAATACTAAGAACTCTACTCATGTAGCTCTTTGTTAGCTATATTGGAAGTGGTTCTGGGATTGACATATATTTAGTGTGTGTTTGCACATGTACACACACACACACACACAGGCATGTGCACTGCCTGTTATAGCTAGTCTCAGAGACAGCCCTCATAATCTTTTTCTCCTAGTATTCTTATCCATGTCAAGTCTGCTCACTCCATAAATATAGAGTTGATCTCATCAACAAATTCCGTATTGTGAACTTAATCTGTGACTTCTGAGACGAGTCATAGAAGACATTTCCTCTGCTGTGGGCTCTCTCTTGAATCACTCGCTCTGTGGAAAGGCAGCTACTAGACTACAAGTCTTAAATGGATAGACCCACATGGGGGACACAGAGACCTCCTTCCAATAGTTTGCCTGTCATCCAGGTGAGTGATTCATTCTAGAAGCAGATCCTTGAGAACCAGTTAACCCCTAGTGACTGAAGACATGACTAACGTTTTACCTCTAATCTCATGAGAGACCCCATCCACCCAGTTAAGCTAGTCCCATACTTCTGATCCACGGAAACTATATAACAAATCTTTAATATTGTTTTAAGCTACTAAATTGGTGGATCATTGGTCATGCAGCAGTTTATAACAATCATACAGCATTTTCTCAATTTTAGATTCTTATAATTCTCTATTGACTTCCCATGAACAAAGAGGAGGATGTAGCTTTCATATTTCCACTCTTATCCTCACCAAGAACCACTTATTTCCATCTATCCATTCATTCAGTGTAAGTTTATTATAATTTTTAGTAAGTAAAAATTTCATAGTTTCACTATTAATGATTATATAAATGATTCTATAATGATTATATAAATATCCAGAGCAGAGCCATTATTTTTTTTTAATGTGAATCGATTTTGGTTTCACTAAAGTAAATAATTCTTTCTTTAAAATAGTTTTTTCTTAGTATTCTATGTAATAAAAGTTAATTCACTCCCAAATTCTCCAAATGGATTGTGAAAGTCACAGTAGGCTCTGGTATTCTATCGGAGTGCTTGCATATTTTTTTATTTGTTTACTATTTTATTTTTACTTATTTTTAAGTTGGACATACCTATGTGACATCTTACCATTCTCTTGATTCTAAATGCCATCCTAATAATCTCTTAACTATCATTCTGATAATTCCCTTTTCAAGTCTTCCTTGATAGATCTTCTGACTTCTGGGTACCAATCTCATGTCCTTTTCCTTTGTGATTTTCATACATTTTCCCCCTGAAATACTGTCTAGCAGCTTCCTGAGAAAGTTGTTGTTTTGAGATCTTCTATACCTGGGAGTGTCTCCATTCTGACATTATTCTGTATTGATGAGGGATGGATCTGTACCCTGGGAATAATTTCCCCTCTGTATTTTGAGGGTACTTACCAATGTCTTGTAATATTAATGCTTTCACTGAGAAAACTCCTTCTGATAATCCATCCTCTGTATTGCCAAATCTACTGGTTCCTTCTATATAATTTTAGGATCTTCTCTTTATCTTCTACATTCCGGAGTTTCACAATGTGTTCTTGTGTGAATGTTCCCCCTCTAACCATTGCTATCGGTACTCAGTCTAGAAACACATATCCTTAAAATGTAGAAAGTTCTAAAATTTTAAGAAGAGTGTCTTTTCCATTTTCTCTGTGCATTTTCTGGAATTTACACAGACATATATGGATTGGTCTTCAACTTAATTTCTCCTTTTTTATTATATCTCCAAATCTCTTTATTCTTTTTCTATATCTTCAATCTCATCTAATAAAATTCATATTAATTTAAAAAATTGTATCCCTCAGACTTATTTGAAGTTTCCAACACTTATTTTTTCCTTTCCCAATATCCCTTAATATAAAATTTTTCTATTAACTAAAGATCTTTTGAAATTTATTTGTGGATATTAATGTACTCTTTTCTTATGCACCCCACACTTCTCTGTTACTTACATGTTCTCTTTCTCAAGTTTGCTTACTATTGTTTCTCTCATGTTGCAAACTTCTTCACACTAGCTGACCATTACTGAATTCTTCACATTTAAGACAGAGACCCTAAAAACTGATTGGAAATTCTTATCATGTACATAGTTTGAGGAATGATGATCCTCCCTGTAGAGTGATGAGATGGTCATTTTATTTGGGATCATTCTGTGCCACCATCTGTGAATCTTTTCTCTTGGACTTCTCCGTTCTCAGATAAGAGCCTTCCAAATTCCTTTATGAGACAGTAGAGTTACCAGGCAGGGATTCTGGATCTCAGCAGGGAAAAGGAGTGGGAAATGTCTTATCATTCAGGACCATGGCTTTCTCCCTATTTAGTAAGCTCCTGTGCCCTCATACGATTTGGTGTCTAATAGGCCACAAGTACAAAGGTGTTTTCATTCCACCATGTTTAATTAGAAGTCCAGGCTACTCCATTTTGAGATATCTCTAAGCTTTAGAATAGTTAAAATAAAATATGCTCAATTTAAATCTCTGTCTGATTTCCACATGATTTGGGGCTTGTTTCCTGGGTTAAAATATATGATATACCCACCCAGGTCCCAGCTTTGCTATATTAGTCCCATCAAAGTATCCTTATATACCATGAATCAGACACTGTGAACATATACCTTGGATCGACTAATACACTATATGAAGTACAGGATGAACATGTAGTAGTAAAACAGGTGTAATGTGGAGATCACAATCTAGCAGGAAATATACACATTAAAGAAATGAATCGATATTAAGTTGTAACAAATGCTAAAGGATGTAAGAAACAATAGAGTGCAATGAAAGCATTATCTGATTGTATTTTCACACATTGCTTCTAAACATGCTACTAAAATGACTTGAGTTTTTTTAACAGTCACATTATGCTATTGACTGACAAACTGTACTATAGGTAAATAATTAACATGTTCAAGTGCTTTTTTCACAGATAGTTCTCAAACAGCTCCTCTCCCTATATATTTGTGTAAATATGTTTGCTTTCATTGGTTTACTTTTACTGTGAGCTTTTATTCCTTTTGTGAGGAAACCTCTAATTTCCTATACTTTGAGATATATTTGAATTAACTTGTATCGTTTTGCAAATATACTGGCCAAGTCTCCCAGAATTATGTCATCTACAAACATGGTAAGTATGCCTTCTCTGACATTAGTATCCAAGTCACTGACAAGATGATAGACATCAGGATAAAGCCACAAGAGTATTTCATCTGAGCTAACATCATTTCATTAGTTAAATTAATTAACTAATTATCTTAACTTTATCATTAATTAATTAATTTTAAAAGGCTTTAATTTTTAAAGTTTTCCACAAATCTTTGGTTTTGCTTCTCACAACTCTTTTTATTTCCCACTTTTAGAAAATTTGGAATCACAGGCTACTTACGCATCATCTCAACATGAGATGTTTAAGGACACACTAGATTTCATTTGACCAGTTCTAAAGGAGGCAAAAGAGGAAAATGAAATCTCATTCTTTCTCTTTTTGCCTGACATGACTTTCATCATTTTCTATCTCGCAAAGTAGTAATGGATGAAAATTTCTGTGGGGTAAGAATTCTGATGTAGGAACACTTATACCAGATTCTGACCAGGCAGGCAGAAACCTCCTTGAGAACTAGCCCAGGAAATCAGCAGTGGCTGGCATTCACATCCTGTGCTTTTAACGTGGACTTTTGTGATATCTTTATAGACAGGAATGAATCTAGTGAACAGATGTACCATCCTTCCTCCCTGCTTGAAAAGTATCCCTTCAAAAATCCTAGGCTCATGTGAACTCAAAGTGTTCACCTATTAGAGAGGCTGAGAGTCCTCCACTCAAGCGTTTACAAGTAGCTGTAATCCACTGCTAGATCCAACAACCTACCTCTCCACAGGAAAGGGAGAGAAACAAATCAAAGGAAAGTAATCAGTGCTCATTGACGAGTTACATGGGATGAGGCAGACAAGAAAAAACAGGAACACATTTTGACTTATGTTTTAAAGTAGTGTCATTTGGTTTAGCCTGGTTTTGTCTTCTAGATATACAGTTCAATTTGAACCTATTGCTTTAGGTAAAATAATTCTTGAAATGTTAATGAAAACTTATTTTAATTTTCTCAGCAGCTTTCAAAATAAAAAAAAGTGTGTAAGGGCATACTGAGAAATAAATATCTAATGATTATGTTTCCTCTGTTGAATCTTAAAAAGCTTTTTTTTTTTTTTGCTGTTTCAGGAATTAAGATTGCTTCTTAAATTGTCATCAATGCTTAGAAATTAATTTTATTGAACAATTATTTCTGAGATAATAACATTTTAGTTTTGCGAAATACCAATAGGAATGTTAATTAAAATGCTTTATAAATATTATGTTAGGAATCAGTCAGTATCTTTTTACTAACTTATTTGTCAATTTAAATTTTAGCTAGAAATCTGCATATTACCAACAACTCTGTAAAGAGACACCACATCAACTAAAAATACACAGAATAGCAAAGGCATTGAACCTTGAAGTCATGAGATCTGGGTTTGAAACTTGTGTGACTTTTAATAGGTGTGTAACCTCTCAGGGCTTAGTTGCTGATTCTGCCTGATACATAATAATTTCCGCTCATGGTGCCATTGATAAGTTGAAAGAGAAGATGAACTGATCACATAGTAGGTCCTCCAGAAATGCTGACCAAATTTGAGTTTAAAAGGCAAAGCGAAAGTAAAATAATTTACTTTGAGTACATTTTCCTTCCTTTGACCCCAAGATGGGAATATTCTGGGCTGGAATATATCATGTTTGACAACTAGTAGGGATTGCTCATCTCTCTCTCCCTCTTCTTTCCTTCCCTTTCTTTTCTCTATAGTTTATTCCAGGCTAAAGAAGAAGGAAACCATTGTCAAGTGCCAAGTCCTTCACTTAAATTTGAGAGGAAAATATCCTTTTCTCAGTATGGACTGAATCAGAATATGAAAAAAATGTAGAAGTTGCACAAAGCGGGGAAAATATTTAGCAAAAGGGGGGAAAAAGAATCTAGACAGACTGGAGTTAGAGGCTCTTGATTACAGCAAAGAGCTTAATTCACAATTTGGAAGGCTACTCAATTATTATCTAATGCCATTAAGTCACCAGGTTCTGTAAGATTCTAAGTCATAGTCATACCTAACTACCAAGATGGGAGAAGAGTCTTCTAGAGACTATGGGCTAAATGAATGGCAAATCAAGTAATACATAACCTGTTTTCCAGGAGCAAAGAATGACTAAGAGGATGACCTAGACACAAGATGAAGAATCACAAACCTGTTACAAATTTGTGAAGATTCTTGGAAAGAAAAATGGGTTTGGGAAATGACAAATACCAAATTAGGTATTTTTCAATAATTTTCAATTATGTACATGCCAATGTCGATATCTATGAAGGCATTTAGAAAAGAAATAAGCAATGGAATTTTATTCTGGGAGCAGAGGATGCCATGTGCAGGTTGTTTCGTTGGTTTATTGGTTGGTTTATTTACTTGTACACCTGGTCAGTTAGGACTCAATGCTTACATCTGGATATCTGTGAGTGGGATTTCAATATTGGAGACTCCCAACTCTTGCCTATGTGTTATGACACTGAAACATGTTTTTTTTTTCTTCTTTTCTGCCCTCTTTCCTCTTTTCTACCTCCTATCCCATCTACCCTTCTACCTCCCTTTCTATCAATTCCTCCATTTTTGTCTATTCTCTCAGATTATAAAACTTAAATGTAAGAAAGTACTATCCCTTTTCAGCTGGGAAACATCATAGGAGTTCCACAGAATATTATCCAGGGGCTAATAGATCTTAATTTTCATGCCTTAACAAGTTTATAGTTACTGAAATATATGATATATAATTCAATTCTATATTGAGTCAAAAATAAATATTTTGAGTTCTAAGAATGGGCCATTGGTTAGGATTTAGAAGATTAGGAAATGGAAATTGAGTTTATTAGAGAAGCATGGCTTTATTTAAAAATTTAACATTCAGGGGGACAGCATTGGGTGATAGAAAAGTTTAAAATTTTGAAATTCATCTCAAAAACTGTGTCTATGTAGAAAAATTATGAAGTATAATATATCTAACTCCTAGTCTTCTCAACTTCAAAATGAGAGCAAAATACAGTGTATTTCTTATTCGCCTTAAGTGATAAAACATATGGAGTATCTCAGAAACAGATAATGCCCAATGAATGCCTGTTAATCATCATCTGCCCCCAAGGGTAATTATAAAATTCATTCATTTTCTAAAAGTATAGCCATGATCCATCTATTCTTGTAAAGCTGGTTAATACTGATTACTTTCCTTTGCATCATTGCCATCATCTAATCATCCTCATATTTTGTTGTGAGATCATGGAAAACTCCAAAGAACTCATCTTTAAGCAAGATGTTATAAAAAAAAAAATTGTAGTGGATCATGAAGTCACTTACTAAATTATAACAAACATTTTGAAAAGAAGAAAAAACACAATAGAAAGCATTATAATTCTTTGGGTAACGTTTTCTGAACCTTTTGTAGTAAGAATGAGAGATGAAATTGGAGACTTTCAGGTGATATAGAGCCTTAACAGTTTTACAAAGGAGTTTTGACAAGGGGATAGCAAAGAGTTGGTTACTTAATGTTTTCAAAGAATAAATAACATAATACACAAGTATAATGGGCAAGAATATTGATACTGACACCCTGAAGAGAGTGAGATAATACTTAAGAGACTCTTGCAGATGTAGGGTCGTGAAATAAAAAGACTTGGATTTAGGTGATGGTATTCAAGGTGAAGGCGGAAGAATAAATCCGAGTGACATTTCATTGAGGGAAAGAGATAGTGCTTGTGAATCATGATAGCAATTACCTTGACAGAACTACACTGGCTGACCAGTTCAGGCTCAGAGTGTTGTTATGTTGCACCGAGTGAGCAAGTAGTCTAGGGTGAGAGAGTCTCTCTGGGGTCAGAGAAGAAATGACAGGTGTGAGAATTGCCCATCAGCAGCTTGATATTAAATCAGAAGTTGAGATAGTTTCCTATGTAAGGCTGATGCCAGAAGACTAAATTTCGGAGGGACATACAGGGAAGGGTAGAAAGTGGACATATGCTGAAAATGGAGTACCAGGCTACCCCTTCCAGAGGACAACCTACAGAATCAGCTGTCATCACCTGTTTTGCATTTAAAAAGCACCATTTGGAGTCACACAATATCAATTTGTGTGAAAAGTCATCTACAGATCCTGAAAGACTGCAATGTTTCAAAAGGTACTGCTGTCAAATAGCTTGAAGAGAGGTTTATTCCAATTATGTTTGCCCCTTTCTTTGTGTTTTCTCCAACAACCTAAGTTACATTTATTACCTCTCTGCTTTTATAAACCAAGTCTTTATAAATGCATGTTCTTATTCAGCATTCAGTTGCTGATGCACTTTGTGTCTTTCTTAAGAAGTAAACTCCTAGGTGTTTACCTTAGTTTAAGTTTGTACACATAGATCTACACCAAGTTCAGAGTCTGGAGAAATTGTTGTTTAATAAGTGCCTCTTGATAAAAATGATCTCATAAATAGTTTACCTTATAGAAATCAAAAAATGAACCCGTGCTTTTCCTGCCTCTTGGATAGTGGGCCAAATATGTTCATAGATGAAACTTCTGAGGCAGAACTATCACTGCTCTGAAATGGTTAAGACGTATTTTGCACAAAGTACAGCTTTAAAAATATACCAGCATTGCACATGGTGAGATGGTGCCTTTTCTCCTTTTCTCTGTTCCTAAAGCTGACATGATACTAGCTGTCAGGAAAACCAAAGAAAAACACAGCTGAAGGGAGGCCAAGTTCTTTCAGCCAAGTTTCATTAGGTCCAAATGTTACACAGGTGCATGAGCTGACACCCTACCTTACCTATGTCTTCAGGAACCGGGGAGCACCGAGAAAGCTGAGAAAACACAACTGTCCTATTTTCTTGGTCACTACCAATGTCTGAGTTGAGACTGGACTCCTTTTTGTGCCTTTTCCAAGTCACAACTCACAGACGATATGGTGCCCTGTCACCAGCTGAAGAAAGTGTAGGCCAATGACTAGGAAATGTTGATACAAATCTAGATTATTTTTCCTCCAGTATTTCCATTATCAGATGGGAAAATTTATAGAGTCATTTTTTAAGTGACAAACCTAGAATATAGACAAGCGTTAAAAGCAAATATGATTTTAAATCACTCCAGGTAGAAGAGCCAATGTACTGACTTTCTGGAAGGTAATAGACCAATATATACCAAGGACTTGAATAACAATCATTTTTCTTAAATTATTTACTTTCAAGCTAGTCAATAATAATTATACTTCATGGAAATTACTTCAGGGAAATAAGACAGCCATATGCCAATTTATGTGTACATCTATTCACGATAATGTTATTTAAAATAGCCAGTGACTAAGTGGCTTTTTCAGGGCACTAAATGAATCCCTGGCAGATGCAAATAAACCAATTTGCAAAACTCTGACTTCTTCCCTGTAGCCACTGTATGTGATCTGTCTGTACCCAGGCTGAACAATGACTGACTCCTTAAAGAAATGTAACCCTGGAAATATATATATATATATATATATATATATATATATATATATATATTCTTACATAAAACATATACCTGCAAGGAAGATCTTCTTTTCCTTTCATAAAAATCCCAGTCTCATAAGATCAGCAACCTCACATGAAAAAGTAGAAAGAAAAATAAAGGCAAAATTGATCTGGCTTGAAAGAGCAAAAAGAAATGTCAAAGAAAGTATTTTTGAAGAAATTCTTTTAGATATTGAATGAGAGAATCCCTCTCACTAGACACAGATGTTAATATAAACAGAAAACAGAGGACTGAAATAAACTACTTAATATGATACAAATTTGATTATAAGGTCTTTACAAGATTGAGTTAAAAATGTACATTGACTTTGGAAATTTATACATTCCTGTATCACTTTTTGAAACATTCATGTTTTCTTATGTACAAACTTGTCATTCCATAAAAGTAGTCCATTCCTTCAGATAAAGACTGTATCTAATAGGTCTTTGAAGCCTCAAAATATATACAGGTGAATGACATTACGAGGGGAATCATGACTTAGCGCCTTCCATTCTATTGAAAAAATAGACTTTTACTCAGAGGCTGTCAAATTCTTGCTTGCATTCAGGGTATTATTAATAGAAATGTTAATTTTTGAGGAAAAAAGGAATCTAAAGGTGATTTAATATAAAATACAACTAATTTCACAGTTGGAGAAACAGAGGCCTTGAGAGGTCAAATGATTTGTCTGAAGTTATACAATTAATTATTATTGCCGAACTAGTTAGGAATTAGGTTTGCTATCTCGCTATCTCATGCTTGTTAGCTCAAATAATAATTCCTTCTCTTGCCCCTATAGATTCCTATTTAATGAGATAGAACTTCAGCCAAATAGTCAAATTGTATTAGTAGGATCAACGTTAATAGGAACACACTTAACATTATCTATCTGCATTACAAATTTTAGGTGGTAAACCCCTCATTTGACAGTATTTAATGTAAAAAAGACACAGCCTTTAATTACGGATTTTTACTTGGGTAGTTGGTGTTTGCATCGCTATTGTTACAAGAGTGATAGAGCTACTAAAACAAACAAAAATTAAATTTAAGGATTAAGTTAATACCATTTAGAAGTCCAGATAATGGGGGCACCTGAGTGGCTCAGTGGGTTAACCCTCTGCCTTCGACTCAGGTCATGATCTCAGGGTCCTGGGATTGAGTCCCGCGTCAGGCTCTCTGCTCAGCAGGGAGCCTGCTTCCCCCCCCACCCCGCCTGCCTCTCTGCCTACTTGTGATCTCCCTCTCTCTGTCATGTAAATAAAAAAATAAAATCTTAAAAAAAAAAAGAAAAGAAAAAGAAAAAAAAAGAAGTCCAGATAATGGGAAAACTGAAATCCATCTTATTTTAGATGAAATATGTTTTACTTGAACAAGTCCCGGTGTTCAGTTCTAGTCAATAAAATGTTCTTTGGCAAACTAGCACAATCCCCATGAATATCAGCCATAGTTTAAAAAGCTTGAACAAATGAACAAATGCTTTCCCCTTCTAAGAAGTAGATTTCTAGGCCAAAATTGAAGAAGATATTCTAGCCTCATAAGCACCAAAAAAGGACATGGACAAGATAAATAACTGAATGAGCATGAAATAGAATTGCTTAAGATTTTTACTGTTTTTCTATTTGCTGGGCATTAATTCTAAAAAGGCCAGTTCACACTGAAGTGACTACTAGCTTTGCCTACACACAGAGGGTATGGGAAAGGGACTTGGATTAGTATGCCTGTTAAATTGTACCAATTTTTCAACAGCAGTTACGCTTTTGTGTAAATTTAAATTAGATGGTATCTGCTTATAGATTATTAATCAAACAGAAATATTCAACTGAAGTTTTCCCTCATAATTAAACTTTTATTTTGCATAATATGCCATTTGCACTTCATCTGCAGCTGCAATCTCATTGATATAAAAGAAATGTCAACTTCAAAGTTGCCATATCTTACAAATTATAAATTCAGCTTTGTGGATTAATGTTATAAGTGGCCTACTCTTATGCTAATTAAAATGTGAATGAACCATGCTTTAGAGGCAATCAAGCAGAAATCATTTCCCCAAAGATGCACAAGAATAGATTACCTGAACAATTTAGTCCAGTGCATTTCAATATATATATAAATTGAAATCAACTACTACATTTAATAGGATTCATATGTAAATAAAAGTTCCAGGAATGTACCATTATTGTTCTTTTTCAAAATATATGCTAATGAATCTGACATAACTTATTAAAATCTGTATCTTTCATTGGAGAGAAAATTTATTGCATTATTCTTTTAGTTACTAAAAAATTTTCTGGGCATGAAGTTTGTACTTTTGTGACAGAGATATGAGCTCCACACACAAATAAAAGCAATAAATTTTAGATAAAATACAAAAAGCATTACCTGAGTGCTTTGGATGTTGAACAAAGAAGGGAGCTTCTAGAGGAGAGTCAAAGTGTGGAGAAAAAATGACCAGCACATAGTAAATCCCCATTTTATTGGTGCTTTACCTTTAGGATACCTGCAGTTTTAGTAGAAACAGACTAAAATGGTAACTGGTCAGAGGAAGTAGGAGAAAGAATAACAGTGGAATGTGGAATAACACAGGCTGCCTAAGACTAAAGGGCAGAAAGGAGAGACCCAGGGGAAGTGAATCATTAATACAATGAATAAATTCAGCCTAAGTTCCTGGTTGACCACTGAATCACTGATGTGGAAAATGAGAGATGGTAAAAAGAATTAAAACCATGAGAGACTATGAACACTGAGAAACAAACCAAGGGTTTTGGAGGCGAGGGGAGTGGGGGATTGGGTGAGCCTGGTAGTGGGTATTAAGGAGGGCACGTATTGCATGGAGCACTGGGTGTGATGCATAAGGAATGAATCTTGGAACACTGGAAATAAAAGAAAACTTACCACTTAGTTAAAAAAAAGAAAAAGAACAACAACAACAAGGAAGATGTGAGCCACTATACATTGTAGTGTGACAGTTTGTAATTTGAGCATATCAAGTTAACTGCCTGCTAAAATAAAAATATATATATAAGCAATCTTTGAAGAAGTATAGAGTCCAGAGCCTATACAACTTAATACTCATAAGATACAATCCAATATGACCAGATACAAAAAGACCAAGAAAATGACCCAATTCCAAAGCAAAAAGATAATCAACAAATGACAAATTGGATGGCTCAGAGGCTAGAACTATCAGATGAAGATAATTATATTTCGTAAGGTAAGTGAAAATGAATAATGAATTGCCACTGCAATGAGGAGAGGAAAAAAATCATTAAAAAGGAAGTAAGAGTATTTTTATTTTCAGATGATACAATTATTAATATAAAAAATTATCAGGAATCTTCAAAACAACTTTTATCATTGGTAATTTTAGCAAACTTGGTGACTATTAGGTTAATATTAAAATTCTATTTTACATATTAGTAATATAAAATTCAAAAAAATTATGTTTACAAGAACACAAAAATAACATAAATAGAAGTTAGTTTAACAAAGCGTGTTCAAAACCTGCACCTGAAATCAAGAGAAAATTGCTGAAACATTAAAAAAGAAAAAAATATATACCATGTTCAGAAGTTGGAAAATTCAATGCCCTTAGGATGTCAACTCCAACAAATTGATCTATAAATTTAGAGCAGACAAAATAAAAATTCCTATAGTTTTTTTTTTTGCTTTTTAGATTTTGATAAGTGATTCTAAAATTTTACAAAAATGCAACAACTAAAATAACTGAAATTATTTTTTTTAAGTTGAAGTTTGAAGACTAACATTACTGATGCCAATATTTACCATAAAGCTATAGTAATCAAGCTAGTGTATTGAAAATAAATTCTCCAAGCCTCTTTGAGAGATGACAAAACTGTATATATTTAGGTTGCACAACATGATTTTTAAAGGTATATAGTATGATTTAATATACTGTGAACACAATCAAGTTAATTAACACATGACATCATATAGTTATCATTTGTGTGTGTGTGTGTGGTGAGTACATTTAAAATCTTTTCTTTCAGAAAATTTTAAGTCTACATTATAGTATTATAATTATATTCATCATGCTATACACTAGATCTGTAGAATTTACTCACTGTTACTGAGTTTGTACACAGTGACCTGACATCTCACCTCTGCACCCTGCCCCAACCCCTGGCAACTACCACTCAACCTTCTGGTTCTAGAAGCTCAACTCTTTTAGATTCCACATATAAGTGTGATCATACAGTATTTGTGTTTCCATGTCTGGCTTATTTTACTTAATACAATGTCCTCTGGGTTCACTGATGTCATTACAAGTGGCAGTGTTTTCTTTTTCCTCAATGCATGAATATATTTCATTGTATATGTGTACCACATTTCCTTTATCCATTCATCTGTTGACAGGTGTGAAATATGCTGTTTTCATATTTTGGCTACTATTAATAATACTGCAATGAAAATGGGAATGCAAATATTCTTTTGAGATACTGATTCTGTTTCCTTTATATATATACCCAGAAGTGGGATTTCTGGATCATATGGTAGTTCCATTTTTAATTTTTTAAGGAGCACCCATACTGTTTTCCATAATGTCTATACCAATTTGCATTCATACAAACAATGTGCAAGGGTTCCATTTTCTCTACAGCCTCACCAATACTTGATACATCTTGTATTTTTTTACCATATCCATCCTAACAAGTGTGAGGCAATATCTCATATGGTTTCACTTTGCATTTTCCTGATGATTAGTGATGTCAAACACCTTATCATGAACATGCAGTCCACCTTTATGTCTATATTGGAAAACTGTCTGGAGGGGGAGGAGTCAAGATGGTGGAGAGGTAGCAGGTTGAGACAACATCAGGTAGCAGGAGATCAGCTAGATAGCTTATCAAACCATTCTGAAGACCTACAAATCCAACAGGAGATTAAAGAGAAGAAGAGCAACAATTCTAGAAACAGAAAATTGACCACATTCTGTAAGGGTTTTTTCTTCTAAAAATCTTGGGGTATAATTTCTTCTAATAAATCAAAATACACCTGAAATCTAGCACCAGGCTTGTTCTAATCTCCAGCCTGAGCAAATTCTCTCCACTTTCTTTTTCTTTATTCTCCCAATCAACTTACCTTATCAACTCCTTTTTTAGAAATTAAAAAAAATTTTTTTCATCATTATAGTCATATTCCATCCTTCATTGTTTTTACCCTTATATATATTTTTCATTCTTTAAAATATTGGGAGGTAGTTTCTTCTAAGAGAACAAAATACTCCCTAAATTAAGTGGGTGATTCTGTTCTAGTCATGAGTATAATATATGTATTTTTTTCTTTTTTATATTTTTTCTTTATTTTTTTTCTTTTTTTAATTTTTTTCTGAACTTTTTACCCCCTTTCTCCCCCCCCCCAACGATTTGGGGACTCTTCTGATTTGGTTAAAGCACATTTTCCTGGGGTCTTTGCCACCCTTTCAGTATTTCATTTGCTCCTTCATATATTCTTATCTAGGACAAAATGACAAGGCAGAAAAACTCACCACACACACACAAAAAAAAAGAACAAGAGGCAGTACCGAAGGCTAGGGACCTAATCAATATAAACATTGGTAATATGTCAAATCTAGAGTGCAGAATGATGATTCTCAAAGTTCCAGCCGGGCTTGACAAAGACATGGAAGACATTAGAGAAATGCTGTTTGGAGAAATAAAAGCCCTTTCTGAAGAAATAAAAGAACTAAAATCTAAGCAAGTTGAAATTAAAAAAAAGCTATTAATGAGGTGCAATAAAAGATGGAGGCTCTTACTGCTAGGATAAATGAGGCAGAAGAGAGAATTAGTGATATAGAAGACCAAATGACAGAGAATAAAGAAGCTGAGCAAAAGACAGACAACTACTGGACCACGAGGGGAGATTTTGAGAGGTAAGTGATAACTTAAGATGAAACATCATTAGAATAATTGGGATTCCAGAAGAAAAAGAAAAAGAGAGGGGAGCAGAAGGTATATTGGAGAGAATTATTGTAGAGAATTTACATAATATGGCAAAGGGAATAAGCATCAAAATCCAGGAGGTGCAGAGAACTCACCTCAAAATCAACAAGAATAGGTCGACACCCCGTCATCTAATGGTAAAACTTACAAGTCTTAGTGACAAAGAGAAAATACTGAAAGCAGCCCAGAACAAGAAGTATTTAACATACAATAGTAAAAATATTAGACTGGCAGTGGACTTATCTACAGAGACCTGGCAGGCCAGAAAGAACTGACATGATATAGTCAGAGCACTAAATGAGAAAAACATGCAGCCAAGACTACCATATCCAGTTAGGCTATCATTGAAAATAGAAGGAGAGATAAAAAGCTTCCAGGACAAACAAACACTAAAAGAATTTGCAAACACCAAACCAGCTCTACAGGAAATATTGAAAGGGGTCCTCTAAGCAAAGAGAGAGCCTAAAAGTAGTAGACCAGAAAGGAACAGAGACAATATACAGGAACAGTCAACTTAAAGGCAATAATGGCACTAAATTCATATTGCTCAATAGTTACCCTGAATGTAAATGGGCTAAATGCCCCAGTAAAAAGACACAGGGTATCAGAATGGAGAAAAAAACAAAACCCATCAATATGCTGTCTACAAGAAACTCACTTTAGACAAGAAGACACCTGCAGATTTAAAATGAGGGGGTGGAAAATAATTTACCATGCTAATGGACATCAGAAGAAAGTTGGAGTGGCAATCCTTGTATCGGATCAATTAGATTTTAAGCCAAAGACCATAATAAGAGATGAGGAAGGACACTAGATCATACTCAAAGGATCTGTCTAAAAAGAAGATCTAACAATTTTAAATATCTATGCTCCTAACATAAGAGCAGCCAAATATATAAACCTATTAATAACAAAATCAAAGAAACACATTGACAATAATACAATAATAGTAGGGGACTTTAACACCCCCCCCCTCACTGAAATGGATAGATCATCCAAGCAAAAGATCAACAAGGAAATAAAGGCCTTAAATGACACACTGGACCAGATGGACATCACAGATATATTCAGAACATTTCATCCCAAAGCAACAGAATACACGTTCTTCCCTAGTGCACATGAAACATTCTCCAGAATAGATCACATCCTGGGTCACAAATCCGGTCTCAACTGGTATCAGAAGATTGGGATCATTCCCTGCATATTTTCAGACCACAATGCTCTGAAGCTAGAACTCAATCGCAAGAGGAAATTGGGAAAGAACCCAAATACATGGAGACTAAACATCATCCTTTTAAAGAATGAATGGGTCAACCAGGAAATTAAAGAAGAATTGAAAAAATTCATGGAAACAAAAGATAATGAAAACACAATGGTTCAAAATCTGTGGGACACAGGAAAGGCAGTCCTAAGAGGAAAATATATAGCGATACAAGCCTTTCTCAAGAAGCAAGAAAGGTCTCAAATACACTAACCCTACACTTAAAGGAGCTGGAGAAAGAACAACAAAGAAAGCCTAAACCCAACAGGAGAAGAGAAATAATAAAAATCAGGGCAGAAATCAATGAAATAGAAACAAAAAAACAAAACAAAAACAAACAAACAAACAAACAAAAACCCCAATAGAACAAATCAACAAAACTAGGAACTGGTTCTTTGAAAGAATTAATAAGATTCATAAACCCCTGGCCAGACTTATCAAAAAGAAAAGAGAAAGGACCCAAAAAATAAAATCATGAATGAAAGAGGAGAGATGACAACGAACACCAAAGAAATACAAACAATTATAAGAACATATTATTAGCAACTCTATGCCAACAAATTTGACACTCTGGAAGAAATGGATGCATTCCTAGAGACATATAAACTACCACAACTGAACCAGGAAGAAATAGAAAACCTGAACAGACCCATAACCAATAAGGAGATTGACACAGTCATCAAAAATCTCCAAACAAACAAAAGCCCAGGGCCAGATGGCTTCCCAAGGGAATTCTACCAAACATTTAAAGAAGAATTATTTAAATTATTCTCCAGAAACTGTTCCAAAAAATAGAAATGGAAGGAAAACTTCCAAACTCATTTTATGAGGCCAGCATCACCTTAATCCCAAAACCAGACAAGGATCCCATCAAAAAAGAGAATTATAGACCAATATCTGTGATGAACACAGATGCGAAAATTCTCACCAAAATACCAGCCAATATGATCCAACAGAACTTTAAAAGGATCATTCACATGACCAAGTGGGATTTATTCCAGGGCTGCAAGCTTGGTACAACATCTGCAAATCAATCAATCTGATACAACACATTAATAAAAGAAAGAACAAGAACCATATGATACTCTCAATAGATGTTGAAAAGCATTTGACAAAGTACAGCATCCCTTCCTGATCAAAACTCTTCGAAGTGTAGGGATAGAGGGCACATACCTCAATATTATCAAAACCATCTTTGAAAAACCCACCGTAAATATTATTCTCAATGGAAAAAAACTGAGAGCTTTTCTGCTAAGGTCAGGAACACGGTAGGGATGTCCATTATCACCACTGCTATTCAACATTGTACTAGAAGTCCTAGCCTCAGCAATCAGACAATAAAAAGAAACTAAAGGCATCCAAATCGGCAAAGAAGAAGTCAAACTATCACTCTTCGCAGATGATATGATACTTTATGTGGAAAACCCAAAAGACTCCACTCCAAAACCGCTAGAACTTGTACAGGAATTCAGTAAAGTGTCAGGATATAAGATCAATGCACAGAAATCAGTTGCATTTCTCTACACCAACAACAAGACAGAAGAAAAAAAATTAAGGAGTCAATCCCATTTATAATTGCACCCCAAACCATAAGATACCTAGGAATAAACCTAACCAAAGAGGCAAAGAATCTATACTCAGAAAACTATAAGGTACTCATGAAAGAATTGAGGAAGACACGAAGAAATGGAAAAATGTTCCATGCTCCTGGATTGGAAGAACAAATATTGTGAAAATGTCTATGCTACCTAAAGCAGTTTACACATTTAATGCAATTCCTATCAAAGTCCCATCCATTTTTTTCGAAGAAATGGAACAAATAAACCTAAATTTATATGGAACCAGAAAAGACCTTGAATAACCAAAGGAATATTGAAAGAGAAAACCAAAGTTGGTGGAATCACAATTCTGGACTTCAAGCTCTATGACAAAGCTGTTATCATCAAGACAGCATGGTACTGGCACAAAAACAAAAAACTGGCACACAGATCAATGGAACAGAATAGAGAGCCCAGAAATAGACCCTCAATTCTATGGTCAACTAATCTTTGACAAAGCAAGAAAGAATGTCCAATGGAAAAAAGACAGCCTCTTCAACAAATGGTGTTGGGAAAATTGGGCAGCCATATGCAGAAAAATAAAATTGGACCATTTTCTTACACCACACACGAAAATAGACTCAAAATGGATGAAGGACTTCAATGTGAGAAAGGAATCCATCAAAATCCTTGAGGAGAACACAGGCAGCAACCTCTTCAACCTCAACCACAGCAACTTCTTCCTAGGAACATCACCAAAGGCAAGGGAAGCAAGGGCAAAAATGAACTATTGGGACCTCATCAAGGTCAAAAGCTTTTGCACAGCAAAGGAAACAATTAACAAAACCAAAAGACAACTGACAGAATGGGAGAATATATTTGCAAACCACGTATCAGATAAAGGGCTACTATCCAAAATCTATAAAGAGCTTAGCAAACTCAACACCCAAAGAACAAATAATCCAATCAAGAAATGGGCAGAGGACATGAACAGATATTTGTGCAAAGAAGATATCCAGATGGCCAACAGACTCATGAAAACGTGTTCCACATCACTCGGTAACAGGGAAATACAAAACAAAACCACAATGAGATACCACCTCACACCAGTCAGAATGGCTAAAATTAACAAGTCAGAAAATGACAGATGCTGGCGAGGATATGAAGAAAGGGGAACCCTCCTATACTCTTGGTGGGAATGCAAGCTGGTGCAACCACTCTGGAAAACAGCATGGAGGTTCCTCAAAAAGTTGAAAATAGAGCTACCTTATGACCCAGGAATATCACTACTGGGTATTTACCTTAAGATACAAACGTAGTGATCCAAACAGCCACATGCACCCGAATGTTTATAGTAGCAATGTCCACAATAGTCAAACTATGGAAAGAACCTAGATATCCATCAACAGATGAATGGATAAAGAAGATGATGTGCATGGAACTAGAGGGAAATATGCTTAGCAAAATAAGTCAATCAGAGAAAGAACTATATCATATGATCTCCCTGATATAAGGAAGTGGAGGTGCAATGTGGGGGGTTTGAGGGATAGGAAAAGAATAAATGAAATAAGATGGGATTGGGAGGGAGACAAAACATAGGAGACTCTTAATCTCACAAAACAAACTGAGGGTTGCTGGGGGTAGGGGGTAGGGAGAGGGTGGTGGGGTTATGGACATTGGGGAGGGTATGTGCTATGGTGAGTGCTGTGAAGTATGTAAACCTGGCGATTCACAGACCTGTACTCCTGGGGCTAATAACACATTATATGTTTATAAAAAATTAAAAATTTTTTTAAAAAATAAAGATGTCTGCTTAAGCATAGACAAATAGATCAAATAAAACAGAACAAAGAGTTCAGAAAAAGATTTATATGATTAAGTGATCCAGATATCAAGATAATTCAATAAAGATAGTTCTTAGTAGTGTGAATAACTATATAGAAAACAAAATGATCATTTATCTTACCGAACCCCCGATATAAAAATTAACCAATTTAAAAAACTATAATTATAAACCCTTTAAAAGAACATTTTAAAGAAAATATTTACAACCTCAAAGTGAGTAATAATTCTATTGATAAAGTACACAAAAAGTATCAAAGTGTAAAAGACAAAGAAGATACTGAAATCTATCAAAATTATTTTTTAAGACTTTTCACTTACTTATTTGAGAGAGAGCAGGGGGGAGGAGCAAAGGGAGAGAGAGAAGCAGTTTCCCTGCTGAGCTATGAGCCCAGGAAAGTCCTGGATTCCAGGATCCTGAGATCATGACCTGAACCAAAGCCAGATGCCTAACTGACTGAGCCACCCAGGCAACCCTATCAAAATTATTTTTTAAAATAATGTTAACAACACTACTAAAAAGACAAAAAGTTAAGCCAAATATTGGGAGAAAAGCTTTGTAAAACATTTAGGAAAGTACACATTAGATATAAGAAAATTACTCTTAAAAATGTAATAATAATAATAAAACATAATAAAGATTAGACATAAAAGATTTGAACAGATCCTTCACAAAAGAAGATATATAGATGACCAATGAGTATATGAAAAGATATATTCAACATCTTTGTCATAAGGGAAATGCAAGTTCAAACTACACTGAGTTACCAATGCATATCCATTTGAATAACTGAAACTAAAAAGACTGATAAATCCAAATGGTGGCAAGGATTTAAATAAACTGGAATATATATGCTGCTTTTGCAAATGTAAGCTGCAAAACAGCTTTCAAAAACTAGTTTTTATTTTGTTTCTAAGTAGGCTCCACACCCCTCATGGAGCCCAATGCAGGGCTTGAACCTTGAGATCAAGACCTGAGGTGATTAAGAGTCAGACACTTAACCAACTAAGCCATCCAGTAGCCCCTAGCAGTTTTTTGTTAATTAAAAATCTATCAACAGATGAACTAATAAACCTTACACACATGCATACACACACAATGGAATGCTATTCAGCCATAAAAAAAGAATGAAATCTTGCCATTTGTGACAACAAGGATGGAATTCAAGGGAATTATGCTAAGTGAAATAAATCAGACACAAAAAAGACAAATACCCTATGATCTTTCTTATATGTGGAATAATAAAATAAAACAAGCTCAAAGATATAGAAAACAGATTGGTGGTTGCCAGAGGTGGAGGTGGGCAGGGAGAAAAGTGGGAGAAGTAAGTGAAAGGGATCAAAAGGTAAAGATACTAAAAAGAAAGAAAAAATATCTTGTTTACTTGTTAAGTTTAATATTTAGTTCCTTTACATATAAGATGTACGTTATAATAACACTAGTAATAACACTGAGAGTTCTCATTTATGGAATATTTACTATGAGCTCAACACTGTCTGAGGCATTTCACATGGATTATCTCATTTGATCCTCACATGAACACATGTTGCTTGCCAAGAGACACATGAAAAGATGCTCAATATCACTGATCATCAGGGAAATAAAAATCAAAACTACAATGATATCACCTCACACCTGTCAGAATGGATAAAATCAACAACATAAGAAACAGGTGTTGGTAGGTATACGGAGAAAGGGGAACCCTCTTGAATGGTTGGTGGGAATGCAAACTGGTATAGCCACTGTGGAAAACAGTAAGAGCTTCCTCAAAAAGTTAAAAATAGGATAGGAGGTACCTGGGTGGCTCAGTCATTAAGAGTCTGCTTTTGCCTCAAGTCATGATCCCAGGGTCCTGGGATTGAGCCTCACTTTGGGCTTCCTATTCAGCGGAGAGCCTGCTTCTCCCTCTCCCTCTCCCACTCCCCAGCTTGTGTTCCCTTTCTTGCTGTGTCTCTCTCTGTCAAAAAATAAATAAAATCTTAAAAAAAAAAGTTAAAAATAGATCTAACCTACAACCAGCAATTGCATTACTAAATATTTACTGAAAGAATACAAAAATACAAACCCAAAGGGATACATGCACCCCAATGTTTATAGCAGCATTATCTACAACAGCCAAATTGTGGCAATAGCCCAAATGTCCATCGACTGATGAATGGATGAAGAAGGTGTGGTATATGTATAATATGTATACAGTGGAATATTATTCAGCCATAGAAAAGATGAAATCTTATCATTTGTAACAACATGGATGACACTAGAGAGTATTATCCTAAGTGAAATAAGTCAGTCAGAGAAAGACAAATACCCTATGATTTCACTCATATGTGGATTTTAAGAAACAAAACATACAAGCAAAGGGGAAAAAATAGAGAGAGGCAAACCAAGAAATAGACTCTAAACTCTAAAGAATAAACTGATGGTTACCAGAAAGGAAGAGGGTAGGCAATGGATGAAATAGGTGATGGGGAATAAGGAGGGCACTTGTGATGAGCACCAGGCGATGTATGGAAGTGCAGAATCACTATATTGTACACCTGAAACCAGTATTATGCTGTATATTAACTAGATTTTAAATTGAATTTCTTTAAAAAAAAGAGAGAGAGAGAGAGGCTCTAATCGTATCCACATTCAACAGAAAGAAAACAAGCGCCTGCCACACAATCCAGCCTTTCCACTTCTAGGCATTTACTCCAGATAAATGAAAATAGATTTCTACCAGGGACACCTGGGTGGCTGGGTGGGTTAAAGCCTCTGCTTTCAGCTCGGGTCATGATCCCAGGGTTCTGGGATCGAGCCCCGCATCGGGCTTTCTGCTCGGCAGGGACCCTGCTTCTCCCTCTCTCTCTGCCTGCTTCTCTGCCGACTTGTGATCTCTGTCTGTCAAATAAATAAATAAAATCTTTTAAAAAAAGAAAAAAGAAAATAAATTTCTACCAAGGACTTGAACACAAATATTCATTACAGCTTTACTCTCAACAGTCAACATCTGGAAACCTCTCAAGTACTCTCCTAGTGAATGAACAAACAGTGTTACACTCAAACGATGGAATATTATTCAACAATAAAAAAGAAAGAACCACTGATACATACAACATAAATGGATCTGAAAATTCAATATGCTAAGAAGCCATACACAATAGAGTACATTCTAGATGATTCCATCTACTTAAAATGCAAATAATTTATTGTGATAAAAGTATACCACAGGTTTCATGGGCCAGGGACAGAAATGTATGAACTGTGAAAGGACCTTAGAAACCTTTTCTATGGACGGTTTTGTATGTTAATTGTGGTGATGGATTCAGGGATGTATATAACTCAAAACTTAGAAAATGGTACATTTTTTTTAAAGATTTTATTTATTTATTTGACAGACAGAGATTGCAAGTAGGCAGAGAGGCAGTCAGAAAGAGGAGGAAGCAGGCTCACTGCTGAGCAGAGAGCCCGATGTGGGGCTCGATCCCAGGACCTTGGGATCATGACCTGAGCTGAAGGCAGAGGCTTTAACCCACTGAGCCACCCAGGTGCCCCGAAAATGGTACATTTTAAATGGAAGGTACTTACTGTGTGTAAATTATTCTACAACAGATAAAAAGTTTATTAAAAATTTAATAACTACTGTAAAAATAGTTTAACATATAATATTGCATTATATATGTGTATGTGTGTGTGTATATATATATATATACGCACACCTGGTCCTTTTCTTCCAAAGAGCTTATAATCTTACTGAGGAAACAAGATATATGTATACCAGGAGATAATTAGATAACATTAATTACAATACAAAAGGTGCCTCATTAGTGCAGTAGGTAGTACATCAGTCTCATAATTACAATACAAACATTAATGCTGTATAGTCACAGACTGAAAGTCCTTCTAATAATGATCCAGTGCAACCTTTTGTAATTACAATTGAGGATGTAGTCCTCAGACTGTTTTCCAATCAGAGATGAGTGGTTATCCCCTGCCTGCAGTCTTATCTTCTTTGAATATCTGTTGTTATAAGACAGTATATGATGAACTATCAACAAGTCGTTATGAGAGTTGAAATTCTGTAGAACAGAAGATCATTCCCAGTTTAGGGATAACAGAAGGTTTCTTGTAAGAAAAGATTGTGACTGGATTATAGTTAGGTAGGCAGAGGGAACAAAGCAAGAATGTGGTGTGTTTCAGGTAAGAGGAAAGCGTGAGTAGGCACCTGAGCAGAATAAATTGGCACCCAAGTTATCAGCACCCTCTTAATTATAGTTGTAGGGAACTGCCATTATATTTACTAGGGTGCCAGTGACTGAGAAAATAGAAGATCTAACCTTTGCGATATATCCAACCTCCTTTAGTAGGTAAGATTAGGGGACCAGGGGAGCCGGTCTTGCTCTGCACACCTTTTGTCTTAGCTGACCTCTGTCATGAATGATACAGGGAGGAGCTTCACTCTAATCCGAGGCCTGGCAATATACTATTGTTCCCACAGCTATTCAAGCTAAATGAGAATGAGAGAGACTCAGCAGGAAAAGGAAGAGAATTAATTTTGTGCACAGTGAAAAGTGTTATAGTATAGTCAACACTATTATACCTTACAGGATACACTCTGATCAGTTGAATAGATGAACATAAAAAAGTAGAGACAGACACTTGCATGCACGTTTGTGGAGTAAAATATTTGGCAGAAATAATTAGGATATTGGCAAATATTCTGGCAAAGATGAATGGAACTCTTAGGACATCACTTACACCGTGGAATTTAAAGTGTCAGCACAGCTTGAGATTTTGTTGGATTAAACATTTTCCCTGAACTTCTGCTATCTTAAAATTCCCTGCACATGTATTTTTATAAATAATTTCTTAAAACATGGCTGCCAACCCAGTTAGACTTTGGTTATATTTCATTTTCTTAGGTGTATTGTGATGTTTCAGTCTTTAGAATCTGAGTAGTGATTCTGGAATTCATATTGTTTCCTCTTCCATATTTAAACTGCCTGTAAATTATGTATTTTTATTAAAGCCATTTCTGTGTTACCGAAGTTATTGACAGATAGTAAAAAGGGCTCTGAACAGAATCTGGAAAATAATCTCAAAAGATTGCCCTCTGGATTGACCTCGGACTTTAGTCAGTATTTAGGTTGTGGCTGTCCACCTTGCTTCACATTAACTGAACAATTTTAAAGCCATGATCATCTCATTTATCCCACAAACACCAGGGAAGAATTTGAATCATGTGCCACTGAAATAAAAATGTATTATATAGTAATTTTTGATTTCTATGTAACAATTGAATAGAGTCATCTATCAAAAGAGAAGGCAGGGTTGGTTTGGCATTTCATGGTTTTAATGACTTCAGGTGGGAGCTTTCTGATTATTAAACACGTTTTTTGAGTTCTCAAAAACCTGTCATCATTTAAAGAATTCTTCATAGATTGTTGCCACATATGTAGGGAGTATAATATGAACATTACTTGGTCAAATGAATGAATGCCTACAATTGGGGATGTCATTTTAAAAACTCTTTTATACTTAATATCCAACTGTTCAGGCTCTTTCTCACATCACCAATTATATATATTAATTTTTTAATTTAATAATCAGGTCTGCAGTTTTATTCGAGTCTTTTTTCCAATCCAAGTCTTTTTTTTTTTTTTTTTTTTGGTCTGGACATATTTGAGAGTGTTTCATTTTTACTTGCCCTAACTACAACTGTACATAAGAATATTATTTCAATTTGAGTAAATAAATTCGTGCCATGGTTCATGGAATTCATTCTTTTCCATTCATTCATTTATACAACAAATACATACTGAGTTCCTGAAATATACTTCCCTCTAGCCACCTGCCCCCATTTCTTGAAAATGAAATAAACACTAAAAGGAAAGTTAAATTGTATCAATGAATGAGAAATGTCAGTTTTCAAATCAGTAAAGAAGCTAAACTTGTAAATACATGATGTAGGTACTCATCTATTTGGATGACCAAACTAAAAATTGAAAAAGACACAAACCAAATGCAACAGTGCATACCACAGTAAATATGCAATGAATCAGAGATTGAAAATGAAGCTGAAATTATTCAAGTAACTTTTTAAAAGTGGTTTTTATTTTTTATACCTCTAAAAAAAGAAATTCCCTATGTCTAAGATTCCAAAAGCATTAATGGACAAGATAAATCTGATTATATAACGATGTGAACTATTATACATGCCACAAAAATATTTAAGCAAAATATGACAAACTGGGACCAATATTTATATCACAGAATAATAATTATAACTTCTGTCTCAGAAAAATGCTTTAAAATTATATCACAGACAGAAGTTTAATATACCTAACAGATAAAGAGCTTCAACTAATTGAGAAAAATAAAGTCAACAAACTGAAAAAAAAAATGGGCACAAGATATGAGCAGACAGTTCAGAGAAAACTAGATTAAAAATACCCTCTAAGCATATGAAAAGATGCTCAAGTTCCTCATAATAAGAACAGGACAGTTAAAACTACACTAAGAAACATCTTTTCCCCCTGAGAGAAGAACCAATGTTCTATGTTGGGCAGCTTGGTAAGCCTATGGAAAGACAGGCACTTTCTTCCCTAACTTGTGGAAACGCAACGTGGAATGGAATTAGACATTTGTCAAACAAATTGGATATGTATTTAGCTTTTGGTCAAGTAATCATATATTTCTTTTTTTTTTTTTAAAGATTTTATTTATTCATTTGTCAGAGAGAGAGGGAGAGAGAGGAAGCACAGGCAGACAGAGAGGCAGGCAGAGGCAGAGGGAGAAGCAGGCTCCCTGCCGAGCAAGGAGCCCCATGTGGGACTCGATCCCAGGACGCTGGGATCACGACCTGAGCCGAAGGCAGCTGCTTAGCCAACTGAGCCACCCAGGCGTCCCTATTTCTTAATCTTTAAAAAACATGAGGCAAAATATGAGATAACATATGACCAATAATCCATAATTTGCAGAGCCTGCTCTAGAGCAAGGCTGTCTAATGAACTTTTTGCGAAATGGAAGGGTTGTATTCTGCACTATCCTTTTGTTATGGTAGCCGTAGTGACACATAGCTACTGAGCACTTACAATGTGACTTCTGCAAGGAGGCACTGACTTTTTACATTTATTTAATTCTAATTAAATACTCACATACGGACAGCTTCTACACTTTGGATAGCAGAGGCAGGTTGATGTTTTTCCAAAACAATGTTCCCATTTTATTTCTTGAAATTACATGTAGCCTGGGTGATACTTGGCTCTCTACTACACTGTATAACCTTTGAGGGCGGGGGGGCTGATATCTGCTTCGTCCACAGCTCTCATCCTAAGGTCTAAACAAGATTTGGCATAATATAGATAATATAGACATGTAACAGACAGTTGTTGAACGAAATCAAGGAGGCCCATGATATAGGCATTCTATGGTTCACAAAGCCAGGAAAATGTTGAATAAAACTTGTTTTCCCAATGATTTTTATATATTAGTATGACCATTGTGAATTTTAAAAATGGGTTGTCAATTACAGCATTTCCGAAAATATCAGGAACTTTTATATTTTGTACTTGTTTCCAGAATACTTATTAACATCTCACTGAATACAAATTCTTCATGAACTGCAACTTGAGAAATGCTATTGGTCTTACACTATAGGCACAAAAGCAGTTCTTGCAACTCAAAGATTTTCTAGTTGAGTTCCAGGCTCAAAGTCAAAGCTTTATAATGGTAAACACTGGGTGTCCTGTGTCTGTGTCTGTGTGTCTAATAGGCTCAATTAAAGTTAAAAATAGGTTTAAAATAGTATAGGAAGAACTGTAATATGGAAAAAAATAGAGTGACTCAGAATTACAAGAATTTTGAAATCACCAACTTAGGAAACCTCATAAAAATGGTTGTGGCAGGGGTTGGTTGCTGGAAAAGAACTGTTATTCAATATATTTGCCAAAACGTCCACCCCAGAGATTAATAGCAAAAATATTAGGAGAAAAGCAAATACCAATTACTTTTTAACTTTTTTTTTTTGCCTGAGGAAATCTTTCTCCTCAGAGGCAAGAAGCATCCTCTAATGCTTACCCCTCTCCATATTTCATTATCCTCCTTACCTATGCTGCATAGCTTGAACTAACCAAGTAAGATGTTGCATGCTCATCCTTACAGAGTAGAAGTATAAAAATACAAAGATTAAACATGGCTGCAAGTTCTGTCAGTTTCTCATTAAAAGGTGATGTCTATACCTCTATCCCTTGAACCAGAAGGGACCCTAGAGTCGACTGCTTTGAGCAGTAGAATACATTAGAATTGATGCTACTAGTTTCATACCAGGCCCTAATGCACTCTCAGCTTCCTGTCTGTTGGGACAATCTCTCTGGAAGTCTTGAGCTACCAAGTAAGAAATCCAACTGCTGTGAGACCACCATGTTGTAGAGGTCATGTGAGGTGTTTAGTCAATAGTCCCAGATAAACCCAGCCCCCAAGCCATCTACAAAAATGTACCATTTTCTCCAAAAGACACTCTCCTCCAAGGCACAAAGATTGGATGTTCCAATCCAGCACATTTGCAACTGACTACTGACACAGAACCTCTGTGGATGTCCAGTAGAAGAGTAATTCCCTTACTCATATAAAACCATGATATATAATGCAATCCCCTTGTTTTATGTTTGTAAATCTGGGGAGAGTTTTGTTTAGCAACAGTCGGAAGAGAGTAAAATAATTCTGGGTCCAAATGATTCTAAAAGGGCCAAGAAGGAATAAATTTCCTAGTACTCCTGACAACAGAGAGGTCTATGAGGAAAATCACTTCATTTGGAATGTGATCTGGAGCATGTAAAGCCTCATGCAAATACTCAGTGCACTATTTTCCCCATTCTTTGCTTATTGGCCTTAATGCTCTCGTCTATTTAGGTTCAGTTATAACAGCTTGCTGAGCCTCAGTTTCTCATTCATAAAAATGGATATTACAATGCCTGATCATCTCACAGAACTTCAAGATGATAAAATAATTTAATTACAAAGCAGAAAGGATGAAAGAGAGAAAACTAATATTGACAAAAGGCCTAGTACACGACAGGCATGGACCAGCTGAACTCCCCACTGCAGATTTGTAACAAGAGGACACACAAGACATCAGGAGACTGAGTAAACTCACTATGAGATGTGAGATAAGCCACTGACATCTCTAAGAAATTCTGTTACAATTTTACAATAGGAGAGAGTGTGACATTATCTACAATGCTCACTGGGTCATTTGCATTAGGATTCAAATATGTTAATTGCTATTAACAGATTTTATGAAGTTAAAAAATGCTAGAAAATATGAAATACTAATGTTGGCCACTGAGGATAAGTCTATTATTTTCCTGGACCTAAAACCTCTAGCTTCAAGTCACTGTGATTTCTGGTGAGTGCAATGGTAATTCCCACAGAAAAGATTCTTGTTCCTTAAATTCCACTTCCCCTTAGTCACCTCGGAAACCAGCTTCTGGTTTCACAGCAACATTAGGCCCAATTTACTACCACATGCCTATTCTCAAATGACCAGATGGCCTTGCTCAACTCCCTAGAAACATTTAGCACTGCTGAGTAAAATTAATTCCAAGTAATGCTGAGAACTCTGTTCTTATCATACCTACAGCTATGTACAGGTCAGTGGTTTGTCAATTCCGTTTAGCAGGGTATAATTTTGTATAACAGAACTTAGTGTATATGTGGCTCTAAGTAAGAAGGCTGGTGGTGAAAAGATCAGGTCACAAATTGGGAACCTGGGCCCTAGTTCTGACGTAAGGACACTTTTGTGATATGACCTTAAGGAAATCACTAACTTCTTCTCCTTGAGTTTTAAATTCCTCATGAAGCAAAATGCATATAACATATGCATACATATATATATATACATACACATATAACATATATATAACATATATATAATGCATATAACAGCATAAGGAAAATAGCTAAGATAGCTGTACATGAAACACACTTTAATACTACGACTACCGTGAGTACTTCTTTTTTTTTTTATTTCCAATTTATTTATTTTCAGAAAAACAATATTCATTATTTTTTCACCACACCCAGTGCTCCATGCAAGCTGTGCCCTCTATAATACCCACCACCTGGTACCCCAACCTCCCACCCCCCCCGCCACTTCAAACCCCTCAGATTGTTTTTCAGAGTCCATAGTCTCTCATGGTTCATCTCCCCTTCCAATTTACCCAAAAGCACATACCCTCCCCAATGTCCATAACCCTACCCCCCTTCTCTCAACCCCCCTCCCCCCAGCAACCCACAGTTTGTTTCGTGAGATTAAGAGTCACTTATGGTTTGTCTCCCTCCCTATCCCATCTTGTTTCATGGATTCTTCTCCTACCCACTTCTTATTCATGAGTTAAATCTTTTCTGCAGCTGAGTTGGACACACTAATCATAGAAAGACTATGTGTGAGCAGTCAGCTTTTTCTCGAAGAAGATACAAGCCCTACTACTTTAAAACACAAGCCTCAGTCATGGTCCTCCTGTTTCTCTCAGGTGATTAAACGTATACCAAACAGAGCTCAAGCTCTACAGTCAACTGCCTGCATGTGCATCTTTACCGCTCTCCAGAAACTGGACTTTGATCACGTGACTTAACCTCCTTGGGTGTCCTTTTCCTTATCTGCACATGGATATTTGTTCAACAAAAGTTTCCTGAGGACTCCACAGGGCTGGGAAGCAGGGAGAGAGAGAAGAGTGGAGAAGTGAGAGCACAAATGTAGAAATGGATGAGGTAAAATTTTAACAGTCAGTGACCCTGGGTTAAGGCTATAAGGACAGTTTATTTCAGTATTCTTATGCTTGCAACATCTCTGTAAGTTGAAAATTGTTTATAAATAAACATTAAAAAAAAAAAAGAAGGGCAAATTCCTATGCCATGTGTGGGAGAGAGCATGAGCTTGTATTCAGCAGCAGTGTATCTGAGAGCCGTGGCTTTCACTTTGCTACATGATTGGAATCGTTCATTAGAAACCACAGACAAACTCAGTGGGGTTGAGGAATGTTAACTGAGACGTGCTGAGGATAAAAAATGTTTTTTTTTTCTTCGTATTTCTTTTTATGATATTTTTAAAAACCTGTCTGGCTATCAGAGCTTCTGACATGAAACAGGTAGTCAATAAATGTTTGTGTTTTTCTTTTTCCCAAATAAATATACATGATTATAGCAATCACCTGCTTTATGGGGTCAGTTATTATATCTATGTTTATATCCTCTATTGTGGTGTTCCTCAAAGCCTGCATGTTGGAAAGTTTGCATCGAAAGGAGGTGACGACACAATATAGTGGCCAAGACCATGGGCTTTGGAACAAAACAGCCTGGATTCAAATCCCAGCCTGCCACTTACTAGTATTATGATAGAGGGTAAACAACTCTGACTCCTCTATTTCTCTCATAAAATACAGATAACAAAATGTAGTGTTTTGTAATTTTAAAGATGTTAACATAAGATACTCGTAACAAGGGCTCCTGGGTGGCTCAGTCAGGTAAGTGTCTAATTCTCGATTTCGGCTCGGGTCATAATCTCAGGGTGATGAGGCTGGGCGCCATGCTGGAGTGAGCCTGCTTAAGATTCTCTCTTTCTCTCTCCCCCCTTCCCTTTCTAAAAATAAAATAAAATAAAATATAGAATAATATAAAATAAAATAAACTCACAGCAGCATCTGGCATGTAATAAACACTATGTAAGTGTTAGAAGAAATAAGCATTACCTCAGAGAAGAAAGCCTTGATACAATGCTGGATTCTGCGTCCCATTCATGACTAGATGAATCAGAATCTATTGAGCTTGTGGCATTTTAACTAGCTCTCCAGATAATTCTTAAAGAAATTAAAGTTTGAAAGTCACTGCTTTGGTTATAAGGAGGTTTGATGAACTAATTCCACAGGGACAACTGATAAAGTACAACTTTACTTTTTATGTCAATGTCTTAGGTCTGAAAAATCCCCAAATCCTTATGGGAGATTTCTCCCCAAATCAAATTAAACGGACCAATAAAACACACTTCTGGAATGATTAGCATCTCAAATCATGGTTCTCAGTATGTAGGCTTCCTGGACTTGTTTTTACCAAGTAGCTTCTCTTCTTTGATCAGTTTCCCTAGGATACATCTTGCTCACTATCCACATCTTTGCTTGTCTAAGGACTAGCTAGAACCTTCTCAAGAAATCACCCAGTGCAGTCTCTGTGCCAAGGTGGAGGGAAGCTTTAACAGGAAATGCCAATTCAACATGACAGTTTTAGCAGTTTGTTTCTCCCCCAGAAGGGAATTAAGAATTATTGCAAAAAAGTTGCTACTTTCAATATTTATTTTGTCATTGGTATCATTGCTATAGTTAAACTGGATGTCCCAATGAAGTACAAAAAATGGGACCAGAATTGGGGACAGTTTTTCATGTTAAAGGTAACAAAACCCCAGAGAGGCCAAAGGCACTGGCCTCAATGGCTATTTAAACAAACAGGTGTTGGAGCTATGCTGTCAGCTTTCATTGTCACCCAACACAGTCACATTCTGAGATACTGGGGATTAGGCTTTAACATTTGGAATTTGGGGCTAGGCACGATGAAGCCCATATTAATAATGACAATGATGATGATTAAGGTCAGTCAGTGGTTAAAATTATATTTACATATTATGTCACTTATGAACATCATCTATAAAAATAGTGAATGTCTATTTCAGGTCCCTTTAAGGCTTTACGGTTACAAAGTCACTGCTTCTCAGGGGAGAGAGTGAAAAAAAAAAAAAAACCTATTAGCAGCAAATGGGAAGTAGACCAGCTGTCAGAATCTGGTGAAGTTTTATTAATGAGCACATCTAGAAAGTGAAGATCTCTAAATTCATACTGATGGAGGGCTAGCCCTGCCTGACATACAGTCAGCATGCTAACATTTTTGCTTTCTTGGGAATGTGACTAACAAATTCTGCTTAAATTACTTCCAAAGGATGATGCCAGCCCTGTTCCAGGATGCTAACACAGCACTGAAACATAGCTTAAGCAATAATCAGTACGCCTTCAGTATGCTGTTATTATAGATGGAATTCTAGTTCCACAGTCGTCTTTACCTTCTTTCCTGCCAATGGCAATGAAATATCATGACTAACATGGGCCATTTATTTCCCATAAGACCAAAGGTACCCCCAAAGGTTTCCAAATATAATTAAAAAAAATAATGATGGCAAACTTTGGTCTCATTAATAATTCAGTGATTCTCTTAAACACTTTGTCAAATCAAAAGCCCTAATTCTAAGTCTTAAGGGTTTTAGATCTCTTGAGAAATATCCTCCTCAAACTTTCAGGCAATTAAAAAAAAAATGGATCTGTATGATGGCTCTTAAACAAGCAGATGACGGTGATTCTGTCCCATGAACACATCGATAAACCCAATTTACACATAAGGGAGAGAGAGATATGAATAGAAAAAAATACATGCTTGTACACATGTCTCTGTGTGTATATTTCACATTATGTGAAATATGTTATGTATTTTAAACTTTGGCGGCCAAGTTTAAAAAATTTAAGAAAAAAGGGTGCCTGGGTGGCTCAATAGGTTAAGTGTCTGCCTTTGGCTCAGGTCATGATCTTGGAATCCCAGGATTTAGCCCCGCATTGGGCTCCCTGCCAAGCTTATCCCTCTGCCCTTCACCCAGCTCATTACAGCTCTCTCTCTCTCAAATAAATAAATAAGTTCTTAAAAAAAAAGTTTTATAAAAAAAAAGGAATATAACTTTTTTAACTGATAATTCTAATCTGAAGAAATAAACCAATAGAGAGGATACATCAAAAGAATAAAGGAGATGAGATTGGAAAATGTGGCTCATTAAAGGCACATATTATCTTGCACCTGTATTTGTCCCACAAAACTAATGCAAGAAATGTTTGTGGGTGTGTACATTACAGTAAGTCTTTCAAGTGCATTTATTGTTGATTTTTTATTCTTGATAAAATTTAAACATCTCTATAGCAACCCAGGTGTTGTATTACATGCTTTGATCTGTAAACACATCAAGCTTTTTAAAGATTACAATATACAATACTGTAATTAGACATTTGAAGTTTGTTCAGACAATAGCTGGGGATAAAATACTTTCTCTTTAAATTGAGTGATAGGATTATCAGAAGTATGGCCATTAACAGTTTGGTTTGGAAAGGTGAAAATGATTTACTTTATATCCCTGTCTGGGAGTACACATTTATACTTTACAAAATATACATACACACATACATGCACATTGGCATGTGTGCACAAAGATTTTAGAGGAAAATGCAACAAAATTGTTTGGGCTGTTCTTTTGGGGTTTTGAGATTAGGAATGATTTTTGTTTTCTTCTTTGTAATTTTTTTCTCTTTTTTTTCTAACCTTTCCCATAATGAAAACAGATTTCTTCCAAAATGAGGGAAAAAAAAACAATGACAAACTCTACAGGTGATTTAGAAACAAAGGAAAGCCCAGCCTTCCTAGGCAGGGTCCTTGTGATTAAGGGAGGGCAAAGTGACCCCATGTCAGTGCCTGTTTCAGTGCACTGCTATTTGTAGCATATTTCTACACAATGTATATTGGAAAAAAAAACATACTGGCAACATTCAAGGTGATGTAGGGACTGAAGACTTTGAAAGTTTTTGCATTTCATTGACTCATATTTAATGTCTCAATGGATCTAATTATTTTGCTTCCTTAGTGAGCTGAGTAAAAAGAACCAGGCTAAGAGTACAATGACATGGGAACTAGCCTGGCTTCCTCAAAACATTAAGTAGGGATATGAATGTCAAGGGCGAGGGATTGATCCTGAAACTCTGCATCCGGATTCACTCTGTGGCTGACACCAAACAAGCCCCTTCTCAGCTGGGGGACTCAGTGAGTCCTCAACAAAAGACTCATGAAATGCTTCAGTAACAGCAAAGAATGATATAGTGCTGTGTGTGAGATATGAATAATCTGAGGGAAACTTTTGTCCTGTTATATTATTTTATTTATGTTTATCTTTTTACTCAAGTTATTTAGAGTCTTTGGTCATGTAGAAGTACAATATCCATTTCTGTAGTTTGGTTAATAAGTATACTTAAAAGAAGCATTTCTAAATCTGTGCTTTTAACAAAAGAATCTAATTTTCAGACCTTTTTTTTTTTCCTTTTAGTTGGTTACTTTCCTAACAGGAGATTAGAATAAGGACACTGCAGCATTAACTCAGGACAAATACTGGTCATGTATTTGAAAATGACAGAGCAAAATGGCAGATGGAGAAATGATTTCTTTAAGAGGAAATCCCTCAGTATATTTTGAAGTTCAAATGAAATGTAGTCAGAATTGTAGGCACAGATTTTACGTGTGATCTGAAGTGTAGATTCCATCTGAAATACCAAAATATTTAATACCAGAGGTTCCAACCAAATATTTTACTCTTGAAATATATGTAACATGTTTAGCACAAGTAAAGAACAACTTTTTTTTTTTTTTTTTTTACAAGTGTATCATTGAAACTGTTGGGCCGATTAACGTAAATATGGATTTAGGACTTTCTTCCTTTATTCTACTTTGACTATTCTGAGTTCATGGGAATATTGTAAGGCCTTCTGTTTATTTTGGCTCTGCAGATGTAGTCTTAGAGTCTTGTTCATTGCTTAGTTTCTATCAACTAACCAATGATGAATGTCACTTGCATAAAATAAGAAAACAGCAGGCATGAAAGACAAAAGTTTTTCAGTTGATTTCACTGCAGGAGTAAAGACTCTTCAGAAAGTAACAATTTTATACTAGGAGAAGCATATTAAATAAAATTTTCTCCTCAGAGGACTGACCTTAGTTTCTATTTCACAGACATCATTGTAAGGTAATTTCAATTGCAATGAGCCTGATTTCAACAGAATTTGGTGATATGAAAATTTGTTTCCTGATTATTTTATTTTGAGTAATTAGTGCTCAGACACGGTACATTATCATTTTATTTCAAATTAATAATGGTTCCTATTTGTAATTCATAATATGATATCAACAATAAATAGGGTTATGATCATGAGACAATGTCAATTAAGCTATGAGGGTCTCCCTGATTAATGACTCAGATAACTTCATTTTGCCTCCAGCCTGGGCAGGTGTTTATGTAGTCTGTAGTCTGCACAGAGGTGTAGCTGAGAGTGTATATTAACAGTGGTTCATGCCAGACATAATTACTTCCAGAAGTAAATTCACCAGATTATAGTGTACTTCCCTACTGATCATTTACTTTTGGATCATGTAACTGTTGCACCAAATAAACCAAAAAATATCCTTTAAATTATATGGACACTATATAAGTATATATTAAAATAAATGAATGCAATCTCCTATTAATGAACTCTGCATTAATTCCTCTCCCTAAGTATAATTCATATTTGAATATATCTCATTAAATATAAATTAATTTTCAAAACCACTGACACTACAGAATTATAATTATTTAATATATGAACTATAGCATACTATTGCTCTTTTAATTGAAATCAGATACCTCATTTACATATTGTACTGTCAGGCAAACATTTGCCATTTTATTTTTTTTTTAGTTTTATTTATTTATTTGACACAGAGAGAGAGATCACAAGTAGGCAGAGAGGCAGGCAGAGAGAAGGGGAAGCAGGCTCCCCACTGAGCAGAGAGCCCAATGTGGGGCTCGATCCCAGGACCCTGAGATCATGATCTGAGCTGAAGGCAGAGGCTTAACCCACTGAGCCACCCAGGTGCCCCACATTTGCCATTTTAAAGCTTAGGGTACTATATTATATTTCTTCACAGTTTTCAAAATCAATGAAATACAGTCATTCTATGAAGCAAACAGATAAGTAGTTTTGAGATCAGGCTCTGAAAGCAGTCCACCTGGGTCTAAAACCTGGTTATATCTATTAGTAGCTATCTGAACTCAGGTACTTCATCTCTCTTAACTTGGTTTCTCTTTTTTATTTGTAAACTAAAGGTTATTGAAAGTACATGCCTCCTATAGTTCCTGCAAAGGATAAGCAATATAGTACAAAAAGAAGACTTATGATATTACTTGAGCACAGCTATGCAAGGGAGAATCTTTGTGGTATGGACAGTAGAAAGAAATTAAGGAAGACTGTTAAATATCCATATTGCAGTAATGATGCCAAGGAAAGAGAAACACACAGTAAGACAGGATTAAAATGCCACAAAAGGAGTGGATCAGGGAGGGACAAGATGGCGGGAAACTAGGAGGAGGTGCCGTTCAACCTGTAACCTAATGTGAGCTGATTACCTACCAAAGAACTCTGATCACCCATGAAATCAGCCTGAGATTAGAATTATACACTTCTGGATCTCTACGGGGGAAGAAGACGCCAGTGGGCAGGTAAATTGGAGTGGGAGCATTGGATAGATATCGAAAGATAAACAAAAGGGGGAGGGAGCCACCAGAAGTGACCCATTGGAAAGTAATAAGGCAATACAAGAGTGCCCTGCGTCTGGGGACCAGCATTAACTTGGGAGTCTAGTTGAAAGCACTCAAAAAGAGCAAAGGATCTTGGGGGGAAATTGTGGGAATCAGGGCAGTTGGGGACAGGGGCTTAAGTCCCTGGACCCAAGACAGCCACCCCTGGCGCTGAGCCAGAGAGAGTGCGGCGAAGAAACCAGGTCTTAGTCCCTGAGCCACGAGCAGGCCTGAGAGCACCTAGGTAGCAGCTCCCATGAGGGGCTGGGAGCCTCTCCAACTGGCAGAACCACAGCCCTTGGCACTCTCCACATGCAAAGGCTGCAAGGCCAGGGTCTGAGACGTGCCCCACACCGTCCCCTGAGAGAGGTGTGTGCAGCTGACAGCCAGCACTCTCAGACAAGGAGAGTCTGAGCACTCCTAGCCTGGGCCAGTGGGAAAATCTCAGTATGCTATCACTGCTTGGGACCTCTCTGGAGGTCTGGAGCTGCCCAGACAGCCACCACTGTCATGGTTTTAAGAACAAGCAGGAGTTCCTGTGTCCCCAGGGACCCCTGCAATTGGGAAGGTGCTCTGCCAGTGGCCAAGGGGGAATTTATGTGTTCTGGAGCACCCGGAGGGGAACAGACTGAGGCTTCTCCCTGAGAGGGAGGTCTGGGTACAGTTTACTTTCCTCTAAACCTCCAAAAACCATCCAAAGCCAACAAGGTGAGAGAAAAAAAATGAATAAACAAATTTAAAAAAAAAAAAAAAAAAAAACCTCCAGAGAACAAAAGCCTAAAAACCGGTTTCCTCAGAGCCCACACCCTTGACGGGGGCATCATCATTGACCAAAAACCCATGTGGCGGGGGGACAAGATGGCGGGGTACTAGGAAGAGGCGTCTTTTCAGCTGGTACCCCAAAGTGAGCTGATTACCTACCAAAGAACTCCGATCACCCATGAAATCAGCCTGAGATCAGAATTATACACGTCTGGATCTCTACAGGGGCAGAAGACGCCAGTGAGCAGGTAAAGCGGGATGGGAACAGCGGACTGATATCGGAAGATAAACAAAAGGGGGAGGGAGCACCAGAGGCGACCGGTTGGAAACTAATACTCCAGTACGAGCGAGAGTGCCCTGCGTCTGGGGACCAGCATTAACTTGGAGACTGGTTGAAAGCACTCCAAAAGAGCAAAGGATCGCGGGGGGAAATTGTGGAATCGGGGCGGCTAGGGACAGGGGCTTAAGTCCCCAGTCCCAGACGGCCTCCACGGTGCGGAGGCAGAGAGAGTGCGGCGGAGAAACCAGCTCCTGGTCCCTAAGCCTCCAGCGCGCCCCAGAGCGCATGGGTTCCGGCTCCTGTGAGGGGATGGGAGCTGCGCCGGTCAGCAGAACGCGCGCTAGCCCTACCACAAAGCTTGAGATGCGCGCGCAAGTCCCTCCAGCTCTCCTGGGTTTCTAAGGCCCGGGGGCGCTTCTTGACCCGGGGCCATTGTTTCAAAGTCTAAGCCGCGCGCGCGAAACTCTTCCCCGGACAGAGGCGCGCAAAAGCCCAGCCTGCGGCTTACGGACCAGCGCCCCGTTCTCAGTGCCCCAGACGCGCGCCGGACCCACAGCCGCCTCTGAAAAGAGGTGCACGCAAGCTGGGCACTCCCAGCCCCGGCCGGCGGCAAAATCTCAGTGTGCGATCGCTGCTTGGAAACTCTCTGGCGGTCAGGAGCTCCCAGACAGCCGCCACTGCCTTGGCTTTGGGGACCAGCAAAAGATCCTGCGCCCCCAGGGTCTTTAACTTGGAACCTGCACTGCCAGCGTCCAAGGGGGAATTTATTCAGCTTCTGCACCCAGACTGAGGCTTCTCTCTGAGACGGAGATCAGGAAGTGTTCCAGGGTGCACCTTGACTGCACCAGAGTTGATACATCCAGCTACATCTGTTCAGTCTTCTCCCACCAAAATGACTAGGAGGAGGAATGCACAACAGAAGAAAAATACAGAGGACGGACCTCTGCAACAGAGCTAACGGCTATCAACATAGACAATATGTCGGAAAGAGAATTCAGGCTAACAATTATCCAGGCAATAGCTAGGTTGGAGAAAGCCATGGATGACCAAACAGAATTGATTAGGGCCGAACTGAAAGCGACCAGACAGGATGTTCACAATGTTAGGGCGGAGCTTAAAGCTACCAGGGAGGAGGTCCACAATGCTCTCAATGAGTTCCAATCCAATCTAAACTCTCTCAAAGCTAGGGTAACTGAGACAGAAGATAGAATTAGTGATCTGGAAGACAAACAGATAGAGAGAAAGGATCAGGAGGAAGCCTGGAACAAACAGCTTAGATCCCACGAAAGCAGAATCAGGGAAATAAATGATGCCATGAAGCGTTCCAATGTCAGAATTATTGGAATTCCTGAAGGGGAGGAGAAAGAAAGAAGTCTAGAAGATATCGTGGAACAAGTCCTTCATGAAAATTTTCCGAATCTCGCAAATGAAACCAGCGTTCATGTACTAGAGGCTGAACGGTCTCCACCCAAGATTATACACTCCAAAAAAACATCACGACACCTGATAGTCAAATTGAGAAATTATAATTGTAGGTATAATCTCTTGAAAGCCGCCAGGGCAAAGAGGCTCCTTACTTACAGAGGGAAGCCCATCAGAATAACATCAGACCTGTCCACAGGTCCATAGATATATGCAAGCCAGAAGAGGCTGGCAAGATATATTCAGGGCACTAAATGAGAAGAACATGCAGCCAAGAATACTTTATCCAGCAAGACTGACATTCAAAATGGATGGAGAGATAAAGAGTTTCCAAGACCGGCAAGGCTTAAAAGACTATGCAACCACCAAGCCGATACTGCAGGAAATATTAAGGGGGGTTCTATAAAAGAGGAAAAATCCCAAGAATAGCATTGAACAGAAATATAGAGACAGTCTACAGAAAGAAAGACTTCAAAGGTAACTCGATGTCAATAAAAATGTATCTATCAATAATCACTCTCAATGTGAATGGCCTAAATGCACCCATAAAATGGCACAGGGTTGCAGATTGGATAAAACGACAGGACCCATCCATATACTGTCTACAAGAGACCCATTTTGAACCTAAAGATACACGCAGACTGAAAGTGAAGGGGTGGAGAAGCATATTTCATGCCAATGGGACTCAAAAGAAGGCTGGGGTAGCGATTCTCATATCAGATAAATTAGACTTCAAACTAAAGACTGTAGTCAGAGATACAGAAGGACACTACAAATCCTTAAAGGGACTATCCACCAAGATGATCTAACAATTGTAAATATCTATGCTCCCAATATGGGAGCAGCCAATTACTTAAGAAAACTGTTAATCAAGATAAAGAGTCATATTGATATGAATACACTAATCGTAGGAGATATTAACACGCCTCTTTCAGAATTAGACAGATCATCGAAGCAGAAAATCAATAAAGAAACAAGAGCATTGAATGACACATTGGACCAGATGGACCTCATAGATATATACAGAACATTCCACCCTAAAACAGCAGAATACTCATTCTTCTCAAGTGCACACGGAACCTTCTCCAGAATAGACCACATACTGGGTCACAAATCAGGACTCAGCCGATACCAAAAGACTGAGATTATTCCCTGCCTATTCTCAGATCACAATGCTTTGAAACTGGAGCTCAATCACAAGGAAAAGTTCCGAAGGAACTCAAACACCTGGAAGCTAAAGACCACCTTGCTTAAGAATGCTTGGATCAACCAGGAGATCAAAGAAGAACTGAAACAATTCATGGAAACCAATGAGAATGAAGACACTTCGGTCCAAAACCTATGGGATACAGCAAAGGCGGTCCTAAGGGGAAAATATATAGCCATCCAAGCCTTGCTCAAAAAAATTGAAAAATCCAGAACACACCAGCTGTCTCTACACCTTAAAGATCTGGAGGATCAACAACAAATCAAACCAACTCCACACATAAGAAGGGAAATCATCAAGATTAGAGCTGAGATCAATGAGGGAGAAACCAGAGATACAGTAGGACGTATCAATGAAACTAGAAGCTGGTTTTTTGAAAGAATCAATAAGATCGATAAGCCACTGGCTACACTAATCCGAAAGAAAAGAGAGAAATCCCAAATTCATAAAATTATGAATGAAACGGGAGAGATCACAACTAACGCCAAGGAAGTAGAAACAATCATCAGAAGTCATTACGAACAGTTATATGCCAATAAGCTTAGCAACCTAGATGAAATGGATGCATTCCTGGAAAAATATAAACTACCAAAATTGAACCAGGAAGAAACCGACAACCTGAATAGACCGATATCTAATAACGAGATTGAAGCAGTGATCAAAAACCTCCCAAAAAACCAGAGCCCAGGACCTGACGGATTCCCTGGGGAATTCTACCAAACCTTCAAAGAAGAAATAACACCTATTCTCCTGAAGCTGTTTCAAAAAATTGAAGCAGAAGGAAAACTTCCAGACTCTTTCTATGAAGCCAGCATTACCCTGATCCCCAAACCAGGCAAGGACCCTACCAAAAAGGAGAATTTCAGACCAATATCTCTGATGAATATGGATGCTAAGATTCTCAACAAGATCCTAGCCAACAGGATCCAACAGCACATTAAAAAGATTATCCACCATGATCAGGTGGGATTCATCCCTGGGCTACAAGGATGGTTCAACATTCGCAAATCAATCAATGTGATACAACAAATTAATATGAGAAGAGAGAAGAACCACATGGTCCTCTCAATTGATGCAGAAAAAGCATTTGACAAAATCCAACATCCGTTCCTGATTAAAACGCTTCAAAGTATAGGGATAGAGGGAACATTCCTGAACCTCATCAAATCTCTCTATAAAAGACCCACAGCAAATATCATCCTCAATGGGAAAAACCTTGCAGCCTTCCCATTGAGATCAGGAACAAGACAAGGATGCCCACTTTCACCACTCTTGTTCAACATAGTATTAGAAGTCCTAGCAACAGCAATCAGACAACAGAGAGAAATAAAAGGTATCCAAATTGGTAAAGAAGAAGTCAAACTCTCTCTCTTCGCAGATGACATGATGCTTTATATGGAAAACCCAAAAGACTCCACCCCCAAACTACTAGAACTCATACAGCAATTCAGCAGCTTGGCAGGATACAAAGTCAATGTGCAGAAATCAGTGGCTTTCTTATACACTAACAATGAAAATACAGAAAGGGAAATTAGAGAATCGATTCCATTTACTATAGCACCAAGAGCCATAAGATACCTGGGAATAAACCTAACTAAAGAGGTAAAGGATCTATACTTGAGGAACTATAGAACACTCATGAAAGAAATTGAAGAAGACACAAAAAGATGGAAGACCATTCCATGCTCTTGGATCGGAAGAATAAACATTGTTAAAATGTCTATACTGCCTAGAGCAATCTATACTTTTAATGCCATTCCGATCAAAATTCCACCGGCATTCTTCAAAGAGCTGGAGCAAATAATCCTAAAATTCGTATGGAATCAGAAGAGACCCCGAATCGCTAAGGAAATGTTGAAAAACAAAAATAAAGCTGGAGGCATCACCTTACCTGATTTCAAGCTTTATTACAAAGCTGTGATCACCAAGACAGCATGGTACTGGCATAAAAACAGACACATAGACCAGTGGAACAGAGTAGAGAGCCCTGATATGGACCCTCAACTCTATGGTCAATTAATCTTCGACAAAACAGGAAAAAATATACAGTGGAAAAAAGAGAGTCTCTTCAATAAATGGTGCTGGGAAAACTGGACAGCTATATGTAGAAGAATGAAACTCGACCATTCTCTCACACCGTACACAAAGATCAACTCAAAATGGATAAAAGACCTCAACGTGAGACAGGAATCTATCAGAATCTTAGAGGAGAACATAGGCAGTAATCTCTTTGATATCAGCCACAGCAACTTCTTTCAAGATACGTCTCCAAAGGCAAAGGAAACAAAAGCGAAAATAAACTTCTGGGACTTCATCAAAATCAAAAGCTTCTGCACAGCAAAGGAAACAGTCAAAAAAACAAAGAGGCAACCCACGGAATGGGAGAAGATATTTGCAAATGACAGTACAGACAAAAGGTTGATATCCAGGATCTATAATGAACTCCTCAAACTCAACCCACACGAAACAGACAAACACATCAAAAAATGGGCAGAAGATATGAACAGACACTTCTCCAATCAAGACATACAAATGGCTATCAGACACATGAAAAAATGCTCATCATCATTAGCCCTCAGGGAGATTCAAATTAAAACCACATTGAGATATCACCTTACACCAGTTAGAATGGCCAAAATTAACAAAACAGGAAACAACATGTGTTGGAGAGGATGTGGAGAAAGGGGAACCCTCTTACACTGTTGGTGGGAATGCAAGTTGGTGCAGCCTCTTTGGAGAACAGTGTGGAGATTCCTCAAGAAATTAAAAATAGAGCTTCCCTACGACCCTGCAATTGCACTCCTGGGTATTTACCCCAAAGATACAGATGTCGTGAAAAGAAGGGCCATCTGTACCCCAATGTTTATAGCAGCAATGGCCACAGTCGCCAAACTATGGAAAGAACCAAGATGCCCTTCAACGGATGAATGGATAAGGAAGATGTGGTCCATATACACTATGGAGTATTATGCCTCCATCAGAAAGGATGAATACCCAACTTTTGTAGCAACATGGACGGGACTGGAAGAGATTATGCTGAGTGAAATAAGTCAAGCAGAGAGAGTCAATTATCATATGGTTTCACTTATTTGTGGAGCATAACCAATAGCATGGAGGACAAGGGGCGTTAGAGAGGAGTAGGGAATTTGGATAAATTGGAAGGGGAGGGGTACCATGAGAGACTATGGACTCTGAAAAATAGTCTGAGGGGTTTGAAGTGGCGGGGGGGTGGGAGGTTGGGGTACCAGGTGGTGGGTATTATAGAGGGCACGGCTTGCATGGAGCACTGGGTGTGGTGAAAAAATAATGAATACTGTTTTTCTGAAAATAAATAAATTGGAAAAAAAAAAAAAAACCCATGTGGCAGGCCCCTCCCCCAGAAAGCCAACCAAAAAAAAAAAAAAAAGACAAGTGAACAACCACCACTACTTCATAGATAGAACATTTATTTTTAATTCATTCCCAATATTCTAGTTCATTTTTTAATAGATAATTTTTAACCTATTTATCATCACATGAGATGTTCAATATATCAAATTCCATAATAACCTTTTAACCTGAAATTTTTGATACATATACCTGGTTTTTCTTTTGCTTACCTATTTTTTAATTTTTAGTTTAGTTTAGTTTATTCTTTTTTTATTTTTATTTTTTAATATTCATATAGAGTTAAACTTCAAGGTAATACCCTTTCTCCAATCATTGCTACCCCTATAGGTAAACCAATTTTTAATCTCCCTCTATCTTAGGAAAATTGAGTCCTTTAACAAAGATATCCTCACCCACACCGAGAATTTATAACTACTCTCCCATCTTTTTCTTCCACCAGTGTTTCTGTATATTTGTGTTTGTCCTGGTAGTATATAACTCCTATACCTGGGGTTCTATTTGACGAGGTTCTTTTTTTGTTTTGTTTTATACATACATATATATATATATAATATATATATATATATATTTTTTTTCCTTTTTCTCTTGTCATCTACTTTTCTCAGTCTTTTTGTTTGTATACTTCATCAATGTATACTAGGAGCCCATTTGGACTGGGCCTTCTCTTTTATTTTATCTTTCTTTTCTCTCTCTCTCTCTCTCTCTTTCCTTTTCTTTTCTCTTTTTTCTCTTGTACTTTTTTCTTATATCTGGGTGGGGACTCTTGATTGCTCAGAAGCGTTCCGGGGTGCACCTTGCCTGCACCGTGGTCAACACATTCAGCTACATCTGTTCAGTCATCTCTCACTAAAATGAGTAGGAGGAAGAATGCCCAACAGAAGAAAAATTCAGAGTCTGGGCCTTCTGCAACAGAGCTAATTGCTTTCGACATAGACAATATGTCAGAAAGGGAGGCAGAATGGTCTCCCCTCACGATTATAGAATCTAAAAAAAATCAAGGCACCTGATAGTAAAACTGAGAAATCTTAATTGTAGACAGGATCTCTTGAAAACAGCTAGAACAAAGAAGCTCCTTACTTAAAGAGGAAAGCCCATCAGAATAATGTCAGACCTGTCCACAGAAACCTGGCAAGCCAGAAAGGGCTGGCAAGACGTATTCAGGGCACTAAATGAGAAGAACATACAGCCAAGAATACTTTATCCAGCAAGACTGACATTCAAAATGGATGGAGAGATAAAGAGTTTCCAAGACCAGCAAGGCTTCAAAGAGTAGGTGACCGCCAAGCTGACACTGCAGGAAATATTAACGGGGGTGATATAAAAGAGGAAAAGATCCTAAGAATATCATTGAACAGAAATATATGGAGACAATCTACAGAAAGAAAGACTTCAAAGGTAAAATGATGTCAATAAAAACGTATCTCTCAATAATCACTCTCAATGTGAATGGCCTAAATGCGCCCATAAAACAACACAGAGTTGCAGACTGGATAAACCGACAGGACCCATCCATACGCTGTCTACAAGAGACCCATTTCAAACCTAAGGATACACCCAGACTGAAAGTGAAGGGATGGAGAAGCACCTTTCATACCAATGGGCCTCAAAAGAAGGCTGGGGTTGTGATTCTCATATCAGATAAATTAGATTTTAAACTAAAAACTAGTCAGAGATACAGAAGTATACTACATAATTCTTAAAGGAACTATCCACCAAAAAGATCTAACAATTGTAAATATATATGCCCCCAATATGGGAGCAGCCAATTACATAAGAAAACTATTAATCAAGATAAAGAGTCATATTGATATTAATACATTAATAATAGGAGATCTTAACATGCCTCTCTAAGTAATAGACAGATCATCCAAACAGAAAATCAATAAAGAAACACAGCATTGAATGACACATTGGACCAGATGGACCTCATAGATATATACAGAACATTCTACCCTAAAACAACAGAATTCTCATTCTTCTCAAGTGCACATGGAACCTTTTCCAGAATAGACCATACACTGGGTCACAAATCAGGGCTCAACCAATACCAAAAGATTGAGATTATTCCATGCATATTCACAGATCACAATGCTTTGAAACTGGAGCTCAATCATAAGGAAAAGTTTGGAAGGAACTCAAACTCCTGGAAGTTAAAGACTACCTTGCTTAAGAATGGATCAACCAGGAGATGAAAGAAGAACTTAAACAATGCAGGAAACCAATGAGAATGAACACACTTCAGCCCCAAACCTATGGGATACAGCAAAGGCAGTCCTAAGGGGGAAATACATAGCCATCCAAGCCTTGCTCAAAAAAATTGAAAAATCCAGAACACACCAGCTGTCTCTACACCTTAAAGAACTGGAGAATCAACAACAAATTAAGCCAACTGCACACATAAGAAGGTAAATGATCAAGATTAGAGCAGAGATCAATTAGATAGAAACTAGAGATACAGTAGAATGTATCAATGAAACTAGAAGCTGGTTTTTTTTAAAGAATCAATAAGATCGATAAACCATTGGCCACACTAATCCAAAAGAAAAGAGAGAAGGCTCAAATTAATAAAATTATGAATAAAAAGGGAAAGATCACAACTAACACCAAGGAAGTAGAAACAATCATCAGAAGCTATTATCAACAGTTTTATGCCAAAAAGTTAAGCAACCTAGATGAAATGGATGCATTCCTGGAAAACTATAAACTCCCAAAATTGAACCAGGAAGAAATTGACAACCTGAATAGACCGATATCTAGTAATGAGATTGAAGCAGTGATCAAAAACCTCCCAAAACATGAGTCCGGGACCTGATGGATTCCCTGGGGAATTCTACCAAACCTTCAAAGAAGAAATAACACCTATTCTACTAAAGCTGTTTCAAAAAATAGAAACAGAAGGAAAACTTCCAGACTCTTTTTATGAAGCCAGCATTACCCTGATCCTCAAACCAGGCAAAAACCCCACCAAAAAGGAGAATTTCAGAACAATATCACTGATGAATATGGATGATAAGATTCTCAACAAGATCCTAGCAAACAGGATCCAACAGCACATTACAAAGATTATCCACCATGACCAGGTGGGATTCATCCCTGGGCTACAAGGATGGTTCAACATTCGCAAATCAATAAATGTGACAGAACAAATCAATAAAAGAAGAAAGAAGAACCACATGGTCCTCTCAATTGATGCAGAAAAAGCATTTGACAAAATCCAGCATCCATTCCTGATTAAAACACCTCAAGGTATAGGGATAGAGGGAACATTCCTGAACTGCATAAAATCTATCTATGAAAAACCCACAGCAAATATCATCCTCAATGGGAAAAAACTGACAGCCTTCCCTTTGAGATCAGGAAAATGACAAGGATACCCACTCTCACCACTCTTGTTCAACATAGTATTAGAAGTCCTAGCAATAGCAATCAGACAACAAAGAGAAATAAAAGTATTCAAATTGGCAATGACGAAGTGAAACTCTCTCTCTTCACAGATAACATGATACTTTACATGGAAAACCCAAAAGACTCCACCCCGAAACTACTAGAACTCATACAGCAATTCAGTAACGTGGCAGGATACAAAGTCAATGTACAGAAATCAGTTGCATTCTTATACACTAATAATTTAAATACAGAAAGGGAAATAAGAGAATCGATTCCATTTACTATAGCACCAAGAACCATAAGATACCTGGGAATAAACCTAACCAAAGAGGTAAAGGATCTGTACTTGAGGAACTACAGAGCACTCATGAATGAAATTGAAGAAGACACAAATAGATGGAAGACCATTCCATGCTCTTGGATCGGTAGAAAAAACATTGTTAAAATGTCTATACTGCCTAGAGCAATCTATACTTTTAATGCCATTCCAATCAAAATTCCACTGGTATTTTTCAAAGACCTGGAGCAAATAATCCTAAAATTTGTATGGAATCACAAGAGACCCTGAATTGCTAAGGAAATGTTAAAAAGAAAAACAAAACTGGGGGCATCATGTTACCTGACTTCAAGCTTTACTACTAAGCTGTGATCACCAAGACAGCATGATACTGGCATAAAAACAGACACATAGACCAGTGGAACAGAGTAGAGGGCCCAGATAAGGACCCTCAACTCTATGGTCAAATAATCTTCGACACAGCAGGAAAAAATATACAGTGGAAAAATATAGTCTCTTCAATAAATGGTGCTGGGAGAATTGGACAGCTATATGTAGAAGAATGAAATTCAACCATTCTCTTACACCGTACACAAAGATAAACTCAAAATGGATAAAGGACCTCAATGTGAGATAGGAATCCATCAGAATTCTAGAGAAGAACATAGTCAGTAACCTCTTTGATATCAGCTACAGCACTTCTTTCAAGATATGTCTCCAAAGGCAAAGGAAACAAAAGCAAAAATGAATTTTTGGGACCTCATCAAGATCAAAAGCTTCTGCACAGCAAAGGAAAGAGTCAACAAAACAAAGTGGCAACCCACGGAATGGGAGAAGATATTTGCAAATGACAGTACAGACAAAAGGCTGATATGTAGGATCTATAAAGAACTTCATAAACTCAACACACACAAACAGATAATCATGTCAAAAAATGGGCAGAAGACATGAACAGGCACTTCTCCAAAGAAGACACAAATGGCTATCAGACACATGAAAAAATGTTCATCATCACTAGCCATCAGGGAGATTCAAATCAAAACCACACTGAGATACCACCTTACACCAGTTAGAATGGCCAAAATTAGCAAGAAAGGAAACAATGTGTGTTGGAGAAGATGTAGAGAAAGGGAAACCCTCCTACACTGTTGGTGGGAATGCAAGTTGGTGCAGCCACTTTGGAGAACAGTGTGGAGATTCCTCAAGAAATTAAAAATAGAGCTTCCCTATAACCCTGCAATTGCACTACTGGGAATTTACCCCAAAGATACAGATGTAGTGAAAAGAAGGGCCATCTGTACCCCAATGTCTATAGCAGCCATGGTCACAGTCACCAAACTGTGGAAAGAACCAAGATGCCTTTCAACGGACGAATGGATAAGGAAGATGTGGTTCATATACACTATGGAGTTTTATGCCTCCATTAGAAAGGATGAGTACCCAACTTTTTTATCAACATGGATGGGACTGGAAGAGATTATGCAGAGTGAAGTAAGTGAAGCAGAGAGAGTCAATTATCATATGGTTTCACTTATTTGTGGAACATAACAAATAGCATGGAGGACATTGGGAGTTAGAGAGCGGAAGGGAGGTGAGGGAAATTGGAAGGGGAGATGAACCATGATAGACTATGGACTCTGAAAAACAATCTGAGGGTTTTGAAGGGGCAGAGGGTGGGAGATTGGGAACCCAGGTGGTGGGTATTATGGAGGGCATGTATGGCATGGAGCACTGGGTGTGATGCATAAACAATGAATTCTGTTATGCTGAAAGGAAATTAGCAAAATAAAAATAAAAATAAAATGCCACAAAAGGATTAATGGGATTTCTCATGAACCAATGTGGCCACTGCAGAGTCAATTTATTCTGATAATGTTTACTCAAGATTATTCTCGAAAACTGTTTTCTAGGTGACAAGGAAATGGAATGAATAGGCTGACATCCTAGTGTGACTAAGTAAAATTTGAGAATACACCCAGATTAGTTTCATCAGAATAAGGAAAAACAAGATAAGAAAAGTGGGCCACCTGGGATCCCAAAAGACTTGTGGGTAGAATTATAAGTTTATGTGAAGATAAATAATGGTACCACTGAGGACTTTTGAGTGGGGAAGTGGCATTACAAAAAGGAGGCTCTTGATCTTTCCCTGGGAGAACTGAATGGAAAGGAGGCATGAGATTACATACAGGAATATAAATTAAAAATATTACTCTAAGTAGTTTTACAAACTTATGGTTTCATGAATTATAGGAAAAATAAATTAAATGACATTTATATGTGTGTGCATGTGTGTGTGTATGTCTGTGAGACTTTCAAATAGTGAAGAATAATGACATATCCCACATATTCTTCAGAAACAATATATAACAAGAAAAACAGGCAAAAGAAACTAGAGAAATGTCTCCTCTTGTGCTTAATTAAAAGATTAGAAAAAATTATCTTCATGGAAAAGAAAGAGGAAGGTAGACTAGCTCATGTTTTTATAGCAAACCTGTCAGAAGTAAAGATGGTAGGAAAGAGAGAAGAGGGGAGCCAGTGGCAGGTTTAAATTAGCCAATAATTGCTGCCTAAGGAGGCATGGTTCCTTCTTAGTGTACAAAGACTAAAAAAGAGTCATGGTGGTTTGAGAACACTTAGTACAGGAAAGCACATGCCATCTGAGGTTATAATCTGGAAGCACTACTTCTGGGAAAGAAGAAGATAAAGAGGAAAGGAGAGATAATTTTAGAAATTTCTTACAAAGTAAAAAATGAGCAAATGGGAGATTTAGGGTCCTACTTTGATAAAGAAAAGCAACAAATTAGAGGTTATATAAAATCCCTATCTCAAAAATAAAAACAAAGAAAACAATAGTAAAGAAATATGAGAGAACAATGGAATGCTGACTCTTACATAACACCCCAAATTTTCTAAATGACTGCATGAAAACTACAGAAAACTACACAACAAAATTATAATATAGCAGAAAATGGGAACTAAGGCATTTAGAAATCCCACTTCCTCGAATGAAACTACAACACTTAACCACACACACACAAACCTAAATCTCAACATCTCAAAAGGAGTTAAACACTTGATGATGTGAAAAAATACCTTAACAAAGAAATTAAATGTAAAACAATAATTAGACAATAAAAGGAAGAAATTTTGAGAGAGGAAGCTGATTAATCTAAAAATAAATGGGAGAAAAAGACAAAAAATCATCTCAGACCTGAAGACTAATTTTAATAAATGGCAATGGAAAAAAGACTCAAATCAAAGTCCAATAAGGGATTGAAGGAAGGGAGAAAAAATGCCAACAAGATGAAATTAAGACAAATAATCAAGAGAAAGTGGCTGAAATAGAATGTAAGCAAAAATATATATAAATGGCATATTACTAATATTTAAAACTGTAATCTAAGAAAAATGTTTTAGAAAACAAGAAATCTATATTTGCATACTAAAAGGGGCACTGGATATCTGGAAAAAAAATGACTGAGAATGAGCAATTGCAAGACATATGCAAATAAATGTATAAGACTTGATTGATGAAGAAAATATCCTTGATGTCTTCAAGAGTTTTTAGATCATACAGTTTTTAAGAGCAAAGAAATTAACTCAGAAATCATACTTCTCCAAAAGGTATAAAGTAGGGCAACAATGGAACAGAATTTAAAAAACAAAACACAAACTCATGGAACAAAATATACACTAAATAAGAAATTTGTATAGTAAGATAATGAGGACATCTCAAATAACTAGTCAAGGATAGACATTTTAATAGTTTTTAAACAACTGGGCAGCCATTTCTCAAAGAGGATCAAGATAGATCTATATCTCATAATATACACAAGGATAAATTTCAAATGGTTTAGAGGTCTAAATGTAAAAAATGAAACCATATTACAAGACACCATGTGTGAATTCTGCTATAACCTATTTATCCTGTTTCTATGGGAAGGTTTTGAAACTAAAATTCAAAATCCAAACACAATAAAAGAAAACATGGAAAAATATGATACAAAAATAATTGTCATAAATACATTCAAAAGACAACTACAAACTGAGTGCAAATATTTATATACTATATTACAGTTAGAGGGTTAATATCATATAATCACATATAAACTCACTGATTGGGTTTGGAATTATGACTAACTACATGATAGAAAAATAAGAAAAAGAGGCACCTGCGTGGCTTAGTGGGTTAAAGCCTCTGCCTTTGGCTCAGGTCATGATCTTAGGGTCCTAAGGTTGAGTCCTGCCTAGAGCTCTCTGCTCAGCAGGAAGCCTGCTTCCTCCTCTCTCTCTGCTTGCCTCTCTGCCTACTTGTGATCTCTGTCTTCAAATTAATAAATAAAATCTTTAAAAAAAAAAAAAAGAAAGAAAGAAAAAGGAGAAAAAGCCAAAGTCAGCTTATAAGAAAGATCCAAAATGTCCTTTTAAACATAAGGGCTCAGGCTCACCTTGAAAATGCATGTGCAAACACACTAAGATATCATTTCTTACCATTCATATTGGAAAACATTAAACAGTATGACAACATATTCTCTGGGGGAAGCTCAAGTGAGAGAGGCACTCTCAACACTGCAGTTGTGAATGCAAATTGGTACAAACTTTGTAGGGAAGAATTTTAAAAACTGCACATGCCCCCAGAAGTCAACATCTAGAAATTCCCCTTGAAGGACTGTTTGTAACTGCTAAAAACTGAAACCAAGCCAAATGCTTATACACAAAATTGAAAACAAGCCAAAGACCATTGCATGAGATAAGTTTGGGAATCTACAATCTGAAGTTATAAAATAAATGAGAAAATGTTTAAGAAGTAATATGGGGCAATAACCAAAATACAGGGTAAAGTGAAAAAAAGCAAAGTACAAAAGGGTATTCAAGGTATGCCACATGTCATTTAAGAGAGAAGAGGATATAATATGCCTGTGTCTATGCATTCTGACAAAAGAAATGCTGGAATGATAATAAATTAATGAAGGTGATTATGCCTATTGGATGAGTGAAAACAGGAAGGAAGAATGGGGCTACAGGAATTGGTGGGAAGGCATAGAGTAGTGAGAATTTCTGGAGTTTATCTTTTTGTGTATTTTTCTTTCTCTTTTTGTATAATTTTAACTTTCATAATTAATGTTGGAAATGGAAAAAATACATGAAATTTGCAAGCATGTTTTTATCTACTCATTTATCTGTTGAAGGACATCTAGGTAGTTTCCATATCTTGGCTATTGTGACTAATGCTGCAATAAACATGGGTGTGTAGATATCACTTCAAGATAGTGATTTTGGTTCCTTGGCATATATACCCAGAAATGGGACTGCTGGATTATAGGATAGTTTTTCATTTTCATTTTTTTTTGAGAAGACACCATATTGTTTGTGATAATATTTGTTATCAATTTACATTACCACCAAAAGCAATAAATGGTACACCTTTGTCCACATCCTCACCAACACTTGTCTTTTTGATGATAGCATCCTAACAAATGTGAGATGGTATCTCACTGTGGTTCTGATTGCATCTTTCTAATAATTAGTGATATTAAGCACATTTTCAATACCTGTTTGTCCTGTGAATGTCTTTTTTGGGGAAAAAAAAGTCTATCAAGATCCTTTGCCAATCTTTAAGTTGGATTATTTACTTTTCTGCTATTGAATTATATGAGTTCTTTATATATTTTGGATATAAACTCCTTACCATATATAAGGTCTGCAAATGTTTTCTTCTATTCTGTAGTTTACCATTTTCTTTGCTGTACAGAACCTCTTTAGTTTTATGTAGTACCACTTACTTAAGCTTTTGTTGCCTGGGCCTCTGGTGTCTTACCTAAGAAAATTATTGCCAAGACCTGTGTAAAGCATCTTTCTCCCTTAGTTTCCTTCTAGGAGTCTCACGGTTTCATCTTGCATTGAAATCTTTGAACCATTTCTAGTTAACTTTGTGAGTGGTGTAAGACAACGGGTCGGGTTTCATTCTTTTGCATTTGTTGATCCAGTTTTCCCAGCACCATTTATCACACTCTCTTCCCCATTGTGTGTTCTTAGTAACATTATCAAAAGTGAATTTACTGTATATTTGTGGGTTTTATATTCCATTCCACTGATGTATGTGCCTCTATTTATACAAGTACCATACTGTTTTGATCGCTACAGTTTTGTAACATAGCTTGAAATCAAGAGTGTGATTGATTCCTCTCTGTTCTTCTTCTCAAGATTACTTTAGCTACTCAGGGTCTTTTATAGTGCCATATATATTTTAGGATAGTTTTTTTTTCTACTTCTGTGAAAAATGTTACTGTAATTTTGATGGGAATTGCACTGAATTTGTAGATTACTTTATTAGCGTGGGCATTTCAAGAAATATTCATTCTTTTAATCTAAGGACACAGGGTATCTTTACATTTATTTCTGTCTTCTTCAATTTCTTTCATCAATGTCTTATTGTTTTCAGTGTATGGAATATTCAACTCTTTCATTTTAATACACACCTAAGTATTTACTTTTTGATACTATTGCAAATAGAAATTACTTTCTTAAAAACACTTTCAGATATCTCACTGTTAGTGTAAAAAGCACAACTGACTTTTGCATGTTGATTTTGTGTCTTGTTACTATACTGAATTTATTTTAGTTCTAACAGTTTTTTGTTAGAGTTTTTAGGATTTCCTATATATAATATGCTGTCATCTATAAATAGAGACATTTGTACTTCTTCCTTCTGATTTGATGCCTTTTATTTCTTTTCCTTGCCTAATTGCTCTGGCCAGGACTTCTAGTACTATGTTGAAGAGAAATGGTAAGAATGGGCATTCTTGCCTTGTTCCTCCTGATCTTAGTGGAAAGAATTTTAACTTTTTACTATTGAAACTGATGTTTGTTGTGTGTCTATCATATATGTCCTTTGTTATGCTGTTATATATTCCTTCTACACCTAATCTGTTGAGAATATTTATCATGAAAGAAGGGCAATTACAAGAGTCAGTTTTGAGGCAAGAGAGAAGAATCTGAGTGAGACAGTTGCCCAATTTGCAATCACTGTAGAGGTGAAAAGCAGGATTCTTGAGGAAAAAAACACTCAATGGTTCTATGGTTGTTTTATGCAGAGTCAAAATGGCAACTGGTTTGATAATCTGTTTTAAAAGGTGCTTCAATCTCTTTCCTGCTGCTATACAAAAACCTCTCATCAATTTTCCCATCATAAGTGATAACTGAAAAAAGCTGTGATACTCCTTGGACAGAATTTTATTACATCAAATAATCAAACACAAACACACAAACACATTCTTCCTTTGGTTAAATTTCAATTTTTACTATAACACAATTTATTGTCTGTATAATTCCTGGAGTACTCCCAAGTTGCAATTGTAAAGTTACTAATTTTCACTGTTTACTTAGGAAAGTGGAAACATAATGTTTGTTCTAGTCAGGAAAAAAAAAAACCTGTTTTTTGAATATTGAGTTTAGTACTGCTTTGTGACCTTGGGAAAGTGGCACAGTATGTTATCATCCTCAACTGAAAATAGCATAAGTATGTTTATATCATAAGGCTGTGCCAAATCTACATTTTATAACTTTATATTAGTGTATAAAATAGTAAAGAGAAAGCTATCCTCTCAATTTTGACCCATTTAGACAGTGAAAGCAGTTCTAACAAGCATGTTTCACATTGGAGAAAATATTAGGTATTCTCAAACTGGCTAAACTATTTTAACCAGAATGTCCTTGTAGGAATGGATATGGCATATATCATATTTCATATTTGTTAAAACAGCAACATGAGAGTGTGCAATATACGGAATGAATGTGTAGAAGTAAGTACTACCTAAACTCTTATAAGTGCAAAGAGATGTGTATAGTGTTTTTATTTTGGCACACATTTCTGATGTTGATGTTACCCTTGAGCAAGACACATTTGTAATGTAACTTCCAGGCAGTTTTTTTTTTCTCTTATTTTTCCAATATCCACATAAATGGTATAAAGAATATCTATTAAGAAAAAAATTGTTCACCTTTTATACAATTGACTTAAGGGTAAAATGAAGAAATAACCTACAACTTAACCTTACATTATTCTTTTAATTCTCAGATAAATGCTTCGCATTTCAAAGATGTCAAAGACTCTGTTGGTTCTCAAATGACCATTCAAGAGTCTCTGTGGATGTTAATGACAATGATGGAGATGCATACAAAAAGAAATATAGACCTCGGCAATAGATCAACAGATGTGAAGAAGCTGGAAGTTAGAGAGAGATCTCTGCCAGTATCTATATCCCTCTACCTTCTAAAAACACACACACCACTAAAACAAAACAAAACAAAACAAACAAAAACCATATTTCATCAGTTCAGGCTTCCAAACGTTAGCATTTTCACTACTTCCTGAAGTGATAATAAGTTAGAAGATAGAAAAGGTCAAGGATGAGTTAGGAGATATATTTTTTAGAAAAGAAGAAGGAACATAATAATGTGTTCCAAATTTCTAGGGAATAGTATATGAAACAGGAAGCAACAGCTTGAGAAGACTCATTTTTGCCTCTGATTTTGGATTGGGAATTAATTCCCACATCAATATCCATATCGGAAATCAGACACCAAAGGGAAACAAGAGTGAGATGCTCATGTCGGGCCACAGTCACCTTCTCCTCTGTTTCAGTGGTATGAAAAGCTCTCAAAAGGAGCTGAAGTGTAAGAGCTGCCTATTAGAGGGACATGTTTTGGGAAAAAAAATCAATAAAGAGCACAATCTGATGGGTAATAAGTGATTGATATGGTAATATAGGCAGAATTTGTACAATGGACAAAGACTATGATATAAACCAAGGAAATTGTTTTTTTTAAAAAAATGACTCTAGGAGCACCTGTGTGACTCAGTGGGTTAAGCCTCTGACTTTGGCTCAGGTCATGATCTCAGGGTCCTGGGATTGAGACCTGCATCGGGCTCTCTGCTCTGCAGGTAGTCTGCTTCCCCCTCTCACTCTCTGCCTGCCTCTCTGCCTACTTGTGATCTCTGTCTGTCAAATAAATAAAAAAAATATTTTTTAATATGTTATTTATTTATTTATTTGACAGACAGAGATCACAAGTAGGCAGAGAGGCAGGCAGGGGGTTGGGGGAAGCAGGCTCTCCGCTAAGCAGAGAGCCCGATGGGGGCTGGATCCCAACCCTGGGATCACGACCTGAGCCCAAGGCAGAGGCTTTCACCCACTGAACCACCCAGGTGCCCAAATAAATAAAATTAAAAAAAAAAAAAAAGATGATGCAATATAAAAGAAAAGTCCTGTATTTTGTTTGGTCATATAAAGGTATTTTATGAAAATGACTGAATATGAATAATGCTGCCCCACTGAACAGCACACGGCTTACTCGTCCCCTTGTATAAAAGACATATGTGCATGAGTACACATGTTTATGAAAAGAGAAGTTTCTAGAAGGACCCATGAAGAGCCATCAACAATAGATCCCTCTAAGGTATGACATTAAATTAAACTCTTCAGATATCAGTTGGCTTGTGAACACAGCATAGACCACGGCTATTTTGACCAATGCATGTAATAACTGAGGGCAGGGAACAAATGTACTTAGTATATTTATTTCATCTTCCCATCATATAGTAGGTATGCAAATTGCTTCGACCAAGTACAAATATTAGTCTTTGCTGTACTTGTAAACCTGGGGGAGAGCATCGTCAGAGGTATCCTTCAAATCATAGATGGTAGTCTTAGTGGGGAGAGAATGACAATGAAACTGAACACAGAAACTTGATTCTCTTCTCCCCATTGGCTTTTCTCATAGTAAACTTAGGTGAGGACACATCTGTGACTATGTCTTATTTTCTCACATGCGATAAAATTTCCGCAATTACAACCAATTTTAACTCCCCAAGTTTTACCAAATGTAATGTCAAAATTCTAGGTAGATAACGTAGTAGCTTTGGGAGGGCACTTAAGTAATTACTCACATTAAATGAAGATCAAGATTTTTCAGTGAATGTATGGGGCTGGAGAAAGCTGCTCATTTGTCATGGGGTGTGGAGGAAAACGGGGGTATTAGAGCTAAGAGGCTAATCTAGATCTGGTCCTCTCTGCTACTCACTCCACCTGGAACATTGAATAACTCCGTCTGCAATGCCTTATTTAGGAAGTTGCTTGACTAGTACAACAAAAATAATCTAAAGCAAAGTGCACCTCAGCATAATTTTGGGAGTCAAGACAGCATTATAAGAGCATCTTTCCAGCAGAGTCATGAATCTGAATCATGTGCTTATGGTGTGGTCTGTATAAAAGAATCAGAATAGATTATTCTGCTATAAAGATCATAGCAAAGATAAAGTAAAATATGCCATTTGTTTAGTAAATACTATCTTCAAATCACTCAATAATGCATTAATCAATGTCCTAATCCAATTAGGATCCTTTTTTCTTCCCACAGGAAGCCCATACAAGTGTATTATATTTGATAGTCAGAATATTTTATGCTAATTTAATATACCATTTTATTTATCCTTTCAAAGTTAAAATGATAGTCATCTATTTCTTGAGGAAGAGCTATAAATGTGTGCAATGACAGATTTGAATGTTTATTAATATATGTTAATATACTTATTATTCCTGAAAATAGTGATAATTCCCATTTACAAATATAATTTATATTGTCTTCATATTATTTAGAAGAGCAAGAACGGCTATGAGGAAAAACACAGTCTGCATTTAAATATAAAGATTCATGGTAATGTTATCATGTAATTTCATAATTTATACCAAATTTATCAGGTCTATGATATCTACAGGATATGCTTTGAAAGTCAAATGACTATAGCCTTGCAAATAAAATTATAATATCTGGATAGTAAATGAATAATGCAAGAGTATACACTAAAATGTTCACATTAAATTTATCTGAATTGCTTTTGGCATAGCGAATTCCCTTTAAATCCATTCATTTCTTAGGCCAGGCAACAACTTTATAAAGGTTTTAGTCTGAGTGTTCTATTCTCTTTATCTTCTTGTCATTTATCACAGTTGGATCAACCTAGTTTCAAATTTCAGGGCCCCAAATCTAGGAATTTAAGTTGTGGTAAATTTTTGCATAAATTGTATAATCTAATCTTGCCTAAAATCAAAAGAGGAAGAATGTTTTAAAATACAGAAGTCATGGAAAATTTTAGTCTGCCCTGCCTTGTCTCTCTGGCTTATCGATTCTTTAGCACCATCCCAATCTGGAAATCATGATCTTAAATTTTATTAACAAGTGATATTTTTCATCAATGATTATTCAATATGAATATTACGTTGCTCTTTATCAGCAAAGATGCTTTTAAAAATTGTTCACTAGCTATTGGCGAAATACAAATCAACAGCACAATGAGATACCACCTTATACCAGTGAGAATGGCAAAAATTAACAAGACACGAAACAACAAATGTTGGTGAGGATGTGGAGAAAGACAAACCCTCTTCTGCTCTTGGTAGGAATGCAAGTTGGTATAGCCCCTCCGGAAAACGTATGGAGGTTTCTCAAGAAGTTAAAAATAGAGCTACCCTATAGCTCAGCAATTGACTAGGTATATACTCCAAAGATACAGACGTAATAAAAAGAAGTGGCACATGCACCCCAATGTTCATAGCAGCAATGTCCACAATAGCCAAAATGTGGAAGGAGCCAAGATGCCCTTCAACAACAGATAAATGGATAAAGAAGATCTGGTTCATACTTAAAATGGGATATCACTCAGCCATCAGAAAGGATGAATACCTACCTTTTGCATTGACATGGATGGAACTGGAGGGGATTATGTGAAGTGAAGTAAGGCAAGCAGAGAAAGACAATTATCATATGGTTTCACTCATATGTGGAACATAAGGAATAGTTTGGAGGACCACAGGGGAAGGGAGGGAAACTGAATGGGAAGAAATCAGAGAAGAAGACAAACCATGAAAGGCTGTGGACTCTGGGAAACAAACTGAGGTTACAGAAGGGAAAGGAGTTGGGGGATGAGGTAACTGGATGACGGGTATTAAGGAGGGCATGTGTAGTGATGAACACTGGGTGTTAGAGGCAACTAATGAAATCACTGAACACTACATGAAAAACTAATGATATACTACTATCTATGTTGGCTAACTGAACATAATAAAAAAATTAAACCAATAAAATAAAATAATTATCTTGTCCCTTGACTTTATCACACCCTAAAACAATACTGCCTAAGAAACATCTTCCCCTTCCACAAATGTATTACTTGCCAAGGTCTACAGCAGTCCAAGATAAAGGATGAGAAATATGAAACCTACAGAGTGAACAGCTCAGCAGTCTCATCTATCAGAAAATATTGATTGGCTTGATAATAACTCTATAAGTGTGAGATAATAGTTGTCCTATGAGGAGCCTTTCCAACATAAAAGACAAAATTTATAGAGAAGTTCTTTGAAATTGACTGGGGACCTAGAAGGTTTATGTGACAAATTTTGTCCACTGCCTCCACAACTGTCTTCACTTCTTTGCTTGGAATAGATATGAGACACCAGGTACTAGAGCAGCCATCTCATAACAACTAGGGGACACACATGGGGGAAAGGTTAAGAGCAGACAGAGATGCCAGCGGTGCTACTGCAAAGCCACAGAGCAATAATATTGGCTGCCTGCTAATGGACTTCTTTTGTAAAACTAATAACTCACAATTTTTTAAACAATCACATTCACATTCTCTTTGACTTGGTGCTGAAACAACTTCTACTTTATTCAATTCGTGATCTGAGGTCACCTGAGTGATTTGTCCTAAGATTCACATTAATATTGATAATTGCACATTGCACTCCCTGTACTGTTCATTTTGGTCAAATCATTTTTTGGAGGTTCACATTGTGATAAGTAATTGTTACAATCTGAAAGGTCTACATAGGTTTGACAGGTAATGTAAATAAGTGAAGTGTGCAAGAATAAAATAATATTAAATATGATGAGCACATGTCTGAGGCAAAACTGACCTAGGATGGCTGGTCATTGTTTCCCTGAGGAAATGCTATCTCAACATTTTATTATTGCTGTATCTTCCAAGTTTTCAAGATAACAACAACAACAAAAAAGAAACATGGGCTTATATGGACATTTTCCCAATATTTAAATGGTGACAGCTCATTATTTTTTACAATTTTTAGCCCATATTTGAACCAATACCATGAGGGTCAGTTTAAACATATCCAAGTGTGGGCCAAGTTATTATTTTAGAGTTAAATTCTTTAAACAAGAAGACTAAGACAATGTCTTTTTTGACATATCTCACTTAGACAAAATGATGTAACATGCAGCTTTGTTTTTCCTACTTCATGACAATTACATAAATAGATCTTCAATTATAACAGGCCATGAGGGTTTCAGTAGAAAGTCTGAACCAGCTGCAACCCCATATTTAGCTTTTTCACATTCCCTTAAATAAGCTTTAAAGTTGATTCTCATTTCAACTGAAAAGCTGAGAAAGAAAATAGGTCACAGTCTAAGCAGATGGCTACTGGGAACTTCATGAAAGAAAAAAATAAAACAAAACAAAGCAAAAAACAACAATAACAAAAAAGCGGGGATCAGTTTCTACATGTAAAATAGTGAAATGAAGCAGATATTTCAGTGTTGTTAGGTGCACTGGGACTCTCTCTTCATTCATCTCAGCAATGTGCTATGTATATTTCCATGAGTAGGGTTTTGGGCACATTTTGAATCACCTGTTTCATTATGGCTGTCAGGTCTGAAAAATATTTTAGGGATGCCATGACAATAATGAGGTTAAAGAGATTGGTGTTATGAGAATGACAATTTCTAACTGGGCTAAAGAAGCAGGTCAGTTACTTTAGCCACTGGACTGATACATGAACAATATCTGATGATTTTTCCTCATTTTTTATTCATATATCACTAATTCACTATACTTCACAGCTGTGAAAAAAACTTTGCAATTATGTATTATTATAAGAGCCATTACTGACTGTAGTAGTATTTCCCTGTTGCCTAACTAGCATCTATTTTATTTCTTTCATTTTTTCTTGACAAACTTTGGACTTGCCTTAGAAATGTTCTCTACCCCTTTGTGTACAACTAAAATGATTTGAGTGGGAACAATTCTGCCCAAGCTACATGGATGGAATTGATTTCTATATACTGAGCAGTAGAATTACATCATCACAGACATAGATCTGGGATAGGTGTGATGTAGGAAAGAGAATAACCGTTGGGGGAATAGTTTATATGAAGACTGGGGTAAGAAGAAGTATATGATATATTCAAAAATACATTACATCTAAATATGCCTAAAGCATAGATAGTGATGAAATACATTGGAGAAGGAAAGCCAAAGATGAAGACACAAACCTGTGTTCACAAGTCACGTAGACCTTGAAGAAGACTGGGAATTTATCCTAATCCAGTACCACTGATTGAGTTCAAGTAAGTAATTGGCATGGTCATATTGGAGTTAAAAAAAAATATGGTTTCTGTGTAGAAAATGAACTAGAGAGGAGGTGGGATGCTTTGACTATATAAAGACCAATTAGGAGGCTATTGTAGCCATCCAGGAGAAAGATTATAGAAATTCTGACCAGTGTAGGGTTGCAGAGATAGAATTAACTGATGTGGTCAAATGGCACATAGATGCTCTGACTCCCACACACTGATATATAAAAAGTATTACAAGAGTAGTAGATAATCTCAGTGATAGGAAAGGTCATCTTAAAGTGAGGGGATGAGGAGAAAATGCACAGATGATAAGATCTTTGGACTAAACATCAAAGATAGAAAAGTTTGATTTAAAAAAATAGAACAGGTAGAGGTCAGAGAGGCATCTGGGAGCACAGAACAAGACAGGAAAGGACAAAGCATGGTGAGTAGGGTGAAGAGTAATTACCCACATTTGGCACACAAAAGAAACACACTTAAGGCAGACATAGAAAACAACTGGAGAAAGTCAGCTCTGGGCCAATTTTGTTGACCTTGATAGAGTGTTTCCTCCTGAGTACCTTATTCAACTGTAGGCACTGGCCCCTTAAGGTTTTCGGAAAATCTATTCACCCAAACAAAGCTATGCTTAAACAGGAGGTACCTAGCTATAGTAGAGACATGGCTTTTAGATTTCCAACTAAGAAGGGGAATGAAAAGAGGCCTCAGTAAGTCCTTGCAATTTGTTGGTATCAAAGCATAACAGGGTAAATGGTGATGCAAAACTAAGACTTTCAAGCTAGTTGTCGTGTGGGTAATAACACTATTAACATAAACAGAAAAGTGGAGAGAAAGTTATATTTTGGTGAAAGAAGAGGGTAAGTGTATAAATGCGTTAAATTTATGTGATGTCATTGCCATATTTCCATAGAATCAAACAACAATTGTAACTGAAATGGTAACAAATGCTACTTTTAATGACTATACACCCTTCAAAGTGCACATGTGTTTATAGTGTGGACACAGTGGTCATGTCTTTTATCGACAACTGTTTTTGTGCCTAATTACTGACCTCCCTCCACCATCCATCAGTAGGTGGTAATTCACAGAGACCAGAAACTATGTCTTCCCTTGTCAGTAATGTCTGGAAGAATAAAGGGTCTTAAAATCCATTGAGGAAGTAGCTAAAGCCTCTCATACAAAGCTCCTCATGCTATAACTGACTTTTCTAGGCTGATGTTTGAAGAATGCTGTCCTGCATAATGAGTCTTTCTCTCGTACTTTTTTCTAATTTATCTACTAGACCAATTCCCATATCATGTATATATTTTCCATATATATTTTTTCAGCACAATGCCACGGAAAGCAAAATTTGTGCTGTACCCCCATTAACTGAGGAAGCATCAGAAGCTTTTCTTTCATTCCATGATGATTCTACTCTCAGGACTTTATTCCACTTTCTTGGTTGATATAAGAAGAATTTAATGCACAAAGGGAAACTTGCTCTACAGATCCCAGAAGATTAAAATACCTAAATTGTGACTTGAAACCAGAAAAAGCAAAGGAATCAAATTAGATGATTATAACCTACAGCACATTTCTGCCAAATTTTTGATTATAGCTTTCTAAATTCAAGGTACTTTTGAGTTGCCTTAAAATTTTATTCCTTTTGGTTAATTGATATTTCTTATTAGTTTTGTTCCAACTAATCAAGATTTTATGGGGCAAAAGTTAAAATGACTTATTTATTTGAGTACTATTTTCAAGTCTAATTGAGTTATTAAGTAAAATGCATTTGAACAATGAAACATAAAAGAAATGGATTTTATTCTAACAAGATACTGATTCCACTCAAGACTCTTAGGGGAGTGCTTTTATTCTAAGTAGAGAAATATAAAATACGGCTGATCCTCTAACATTTTGCCCTAATAAAATCATTTATAAGCCATTTTAGGAAAAGTTTATTTGATCTAGGTTTATAAAACAAATTTAAAAATTGCAAATGAGATAAGGCTTTGGATTTTATTTTTAATATAAGCTGCCACTGTAGCATGGAAGACTTCAATATTCTCATGTCAAAGGGACTTTTTCAAAGATCTTGAAGTTCTCATAAAAAAGATTTCAGTGCTGTAATTCTGCAAAAGCATCCCTCAAAATGGTCTTGAACATTATAGCCAGACAGCTTTTAAAAGAGTCCTCTAATTATTTAACAAAATGAAGAATGACCTCACTTGGAATTTTATAGAAGGTTATCATTCACTTCTTGCTTAGAGTTTTTCTGCAGGGCAATACTGGGATGGGAATGGGCATGAAGTGCCATTTGGTGTCAGGGATAGAGGGTAGTGTGCAGAACTAGAAAATGAGTCAAGGAGAGAATATCAAATTACAAGCTTCTCAAAGGCTAGGGTCATAGCTTCTAAGGATTTTACATTTATTCTTCATCAGGTTCAGTAGATATTAGTTCTATTAGTGAAGGCTCATTAATTAGTATTCAAATTAAATTACATTTGTATAATGATGAGGCTAAACTATTGCAGACAGAATGGGAAGAGTTGGAAAAACCTGTAGTCCAGCAATGGCAAAATAAACAAAATGTCTATCTTCCCCAACATTATCATGCTGCCCACTATACTATCCTACTTTGACTAGTTTCCTAAAAGCTTTAGACTTTAGTTCCTCAAATGACACCCTCTTAGCTCTTTACCAACTGCAAAGAAAGGAGCTGAAGGCAGGTGATATTGCTGGTCTCGGAGATGTTCAATTATCAGTGTCTTCCGTTTTATCCTACCCTTATACCTATATTTTATCAGGACACTGATGATTTAATCCATCCTAATGAGAGTAAATAATCCTTTTAGTTACCATTGCCAGGATGCAAAATACGTTAGGAGTAAGAAAGTTTTAAAAAAAAAAAAAAAGGTAGAATGTGGAAAGCCCAATTGGAAGGGAAAGAAATTCCCACCCCATCAAAAGGGAACCATGGACCTGTTGTAGATTTTGGCTTATCCACACTGAAGACACCTGACAAATACAAGAGTAGGATGGTTTACCTACATGAAGAAAAATACATATAAATATACATATATACTGAACATATACATACTCAATATTGGATAAGAAGAGAGTTTAATAATGCATTTACTTATTTCAATTTTAACCAAAGAAAGAGTCACCTGACTGGAAGTAGTAGTCAAGCAGGTCCTGGCTGTTTTCCCTTGGATAGAAGTTTCAGTAAACAAATGAGAAGGGAGGGGATGGAACTCATCTGTGTTGCTGCTTTCCAGAAGTGGGAAACCTAAAGAAAATGGTACCAGATCCCAGTGCAGCACCCTAGGTTTAATAGTATTATTTCTAACCATAGGGATTGCTTAGAATTTCTTTTTGTCTGTCCCCTGCCCCCTCATCCCACCTCCCACTTTTCCATTCCCAAGTAAAAAGGTAGTATCAAGGTCAATAACATAATGGAAAAGCCCTGAATACCAAGCATAAGAACATGGAAGACAGGAGACCAGGACAACAAGTTTTACTGTTTGCCCTGGATCAGACGGTGGAATGCAAACACTTGTTTCCTGTGATCTTCCCAAGTCCATTGATACTAGAAGTGCTGGGGCACCTGGGTGGCTTAGTTGATTAAGTGTCTAACCTTGGCTCAGGTCGTGATCTCTGGGGCTAAGCCCCCAAATGTTCCCACATTGGGCAGGGAGTCTGCTTCTCCCTCTTTCTGTGCCCCTCCCCCTACTCATACTTTCTCTCTCTCTTATATAAATAAATAAAATCTTTTTAAAAAGGCTGGAAGGGCCACATAGAGATACACTCATGAATAATACACAGCTTTTCCTGGTAACAAAAAGTCATATTCTTTTTTTTTGAGCCTGTAAGTGATCAAGGATTTGAAGTTTCATTATTTTGTCTCACCACAACTAACTTTAGAGATTGAAGGTAATTATTTCCAACACTCCTGCCATGCCAACTATCTCATTGTTCTGGACACAAGCTAGGACCTTTCATAACTTTGGTTGTAGGCATGCCTTAAGGCATCTTCCCACTTTATTTTTTTAAGCCTGGAAAACTCCTACTCAAACCTTCGAGGTACAGTTTTGATGTTCTTTCCTGGAAATTGTGAGCTTTCTCTGGCTCTTAAAGGCTGAGCCTCATCCCCATGTACTATACATTTCCACTATTTAAACAAATGCCCCATGAGAGTGCAAACTCTTCAAATGAATGGTGGGAATGATACATAACCATGTTTATTCCTAGCTGCTGAAGCATATTTCCTCATAATTATTTCAAAATGAATGAATAGATGTGTGGGAACAAATGCAACATAATTAGTATTTAAAAGGGATTAAGATACATTTGTCTTTTTCTAACTTTTTTGAAGGAATACAATTTTTCCTCCCCTATTCATATGGAACATTTTAAAAAATAATGTGAAAAAGTTTTTTTACTTTGGAATCTGGAAACCTAATATCCAGGTCAAACTCTGCCACTGCTTACCTTTATGTCATTTGACTTCTCTGGGCCTTCTTAAATTCATTTTTTTAAAAGATTTTATTTATTTATTTATTTATTTGACAGAGATCACGAGCAGGCAGAGAGGGGGAAGCAGGCTCTCTGTTGAAGAGAGCCGGATGCGGGGCTTGATCCCAGGACCCTGAGACCATGACCTGAGCTAAAGGCAGAGGCTTAACCCACTAAGCCACCCAAGCACCTCACTGGGCCTTAATAATTCAGCAATAAATCAGAGTGTTCTAAAGTCTCCCCTAACATAAATACACTGTAATTTCTTGGAACTCTCCCACAGTACCTTCTTTACCCAGAGGGAAGGAAACAATTTAAGCAATGATCAAGACAAACTTTCTTTCTTTTTTGTCTTTTCCTTTTTTATTTTTTTAAGAGAAGGAGAGAAAGGAGGTACAGGCAAAGGGAGAGAGAGTGAGAGAGAGAATCTTAAGTAGGCTCCACGTCTAGTGCAGATGTCAACACTGAGATCATGACCTGAGCCAAAATCAAGAGTCAGACACTTAACTGACTGAGCCACCCAGGCCTGCCCTGAGACAAACTTTCAAGATAAACAACAGTCTCTGTGCTTATCAAACAAAAAATGCATGATGAAGGAAAGCAAAAGGAAATAACCCCAAACTCATTTTCACCATTCAGTTCACCTGTAGCAGCAGGTGCAGAACACCCCTTCCATGTGGAGTTCCATCTTCTAGGCAGCATATGCTAGAATGCCATGTGTTATGTTGCCCTTAAGGGCACAGATGTGAGAATGGTAAATAAGACTGGCCTCATTTGGCTTTGACCCCTAAAATGAGCCAGACCTAAACTGAGTCAGACCAAAAATCTCTAACCAGAATTTACGTTGATAGGAGGAAAGGGCTGAATAGTTATAGGATATACATTAAATTTTGTGCAGAAATAAATTGTGGGACAAATACAAATAATCCCCTCTGTGAAGTTTACAAATTGTGACCAAGTTGTCTTGTATTTTCTATGGCCTCTACCTAGATTACACTCTCATACCTGATTTCTAAGTACATGTCAGTTTAGGAGTTAATATAAAGTAAATGGGAAAGAGTCTTAGCATGAAAGGACCTACAGAAATAGCAACTGTTTATCTCCCATCATATCATTCCTGGAAACCTTTGTGGCAGGTGATGTGAGAGATTTACATATAAAAACAAAAATTAAAACAATCAAACAAATGTTGTAATTCCAGAAAACTAACTATATTGACAATTTCCTAAGAATTAATTAATACTATAAAAGAACTCTTATTTTTATTATCATTTCTGTGACAGGATACTATAAATAGTTAAAAGCACATTTTAATTTATTTCTCAGGTTTCACTATCTAACACTTTCAGGAAGAAAAATAAACATGTGAGAGTCAGTGTTTCTTCAGCTGTCGTTGGTTTCATTTTTGTTTTTGTTTTTGTTTTCCCTTTAATATAGTCAGGGGCAGGAATGCTTTAAACTCCTTCAGAGAAGTAATTTTTCCCCTTTAAAGATACAATTGTTAAATAAAAATCAACTTAATATGAATGCCATTTCCCCAGAAGTGTTCAAATCATCATCATAATGACTTTCCCTTATTGATTCCTGGCAGCTAAGTTTTATCTCTTAATTCTTTGTTACAACTGAGAGGGATAATAATAAGACATCGGTGCTCACTGAAAGTATTGTCTAGAATAGTTTACGGCAGTAGTAACATTGTGGCATGCACCTGCAAGTCACAACTTATGTTCTTTAATGTAAGATGAATGCATCCCTTTCCTGAATAGTAACTGAGTGCTTAGTGCTTTCTACTACACTCTAGGCATGGAAGGGAAAATTAATAAAAGGAAAAAGAGAACATAAAAACATAGTGTATGCCCTTAAGGAGCTTACTGACAGTGGAAATGCAGTGCGTAATACTCAGGGGTAAGAGTTGAATTACATAATACAGAATAGAACAGATCAAATTTTCACAGAAAGCTTAGTATTTAGCAGAAATTAATGAACTTCTATGTATTTGTCTATGTTTTTACCTGAGAGTTTATTGTTATCAGCATTTCTCTGTGGATAAAATTAGGACTGTCAGCTTCCCACAACACTGGATCAATTCATAATTTTCATTAACATCTGCAAATTTGACTTCCTGAGTTTTGTTCATCTTTTAAACTGCTTTTGAGGACTATCAGAGCGACTTAGTACCCCTTATTCTCGGATAGGGTCACAGGCTATGACTGACTCAAATCTTAATTTCCCAAGTGGAGTGGATTCTCTGGGGGGCCTACCTAGTGTTTGCCATCTGATATGACATTAAAGAAGTACAGACAATCTAGTTGAAGTGGCGGGGGGGTGGGAGGGTGGGTTACTAGGTGGTGGGTATTATAGAGGGCACGGCTTGCATGGAGCACTGGGTGTGGTGAAAAAATAATGAATACTGTTTTTCTGAAAATAAATAAATTGAAAAAAAATAAAAAAAAAATAAAATAAAATAAAGAAGTACAGACAATGTCTGGTTGGACTTCATCTCGATTTCTCTTGACTTGCATGAGACCTTGCTATGCTGAGCACCCCACTCTAATGCAATGTCTTCTGAGTAATAGAAGATGCCATCTCTGTTCTACCAGTAAATTCCTAAGCCCTAAGAGTGATGCCCACAGCATCCAAATTGGTAAGGAAGAAGTAAAATTTTCATTATTCATAGATGGCATGACTATTTCTCTGTCTCTTTGTCTCTATGTCTCTCTCTATATATATATGTAATCCTAAAGATTCCACCAAAAAACTATTAGAACTGATAAATGAATTCAGTAAGGCTGAAGGATACAAAATCAATATTCAGAAATCTGTTGTATTTCTATGCACTAATAATGAAGCAGTAGAAAGAGAAATTAAGAAAACTATCCCATTTACAGTTGAACCAAAAATAATAAAATACCTAGGAATGAACTGAACCCAGGTGGTAAAAGACCTGTCCTCTGAAAATTACAAAATATTTTGAAAGAAATTAAAGATGACACAAACAAATGGCGACATATGTCATGGTCATAAAGTGGAAGAATAAATATTATTAAAATGCCCATATTACCCAAAGCATCTGCAGATTTAATGCAACCCTTATTCAAATACCAACAGCATTTCTCATGGAAGTAGTATAAACATTCCTAAGATTTGTATGGAACCCCAAAAGACCCTGAGTAGCCAAAGCAATCTTGGGGAAAAAAAAAACAAAAACTGGAGGTATCACAATCCCAGAGTTCAAGATACACTAGAAAGCTATAGTAATCAAAACAATATTGTACTAATACAAAAAAAGACACACAGATCAATGGAACAGAATAGAAAACCCAGAAATACACCCATGCTTACATGGTCAACTGATTTTTAACAAAGGAAGCAAGAGTATACATTGTGAAAAAGAATGTCTTTTCAGCAAATTGTGTTGGGAAAACCGGACAGCTACCTGCCAAAGAATGAAAATGGACCACATTCTTACAATCATACACAAAAATAAACTCAAAATGGATTATGGATCTAAATGTGAGACCTGAAAACATCAAAATCCTAGAAGGGAGCAAAGGTAGTAATTTCTCTGACATTGGCCAAGCTCTTTTCCCCTAGATATGTTTCCTGAGGCAAGGGAAACAAAAGCAAACTATTGGAACTATGCCAAAATAACTCCTGCACAGCAAAGGAAGCAATCAACAAAATTAAAAAAAGCAACCTACCAAATGGGAGAAGATATCTGCAAATGATGTATCTGATAAAGGGTTAGTACCCAAAATATATAAAGAACTTGTGCAACTCAACCCTCTTCCCCTAAAAAAACACCAAAACCTACATACAGTCCAGTTAAAAAATAGGCATTTTTTCCCCAAGAAAACATACAGATGTCCAATAGACACATGAAAAGATGCTCATCATCACTTATCATCACGGAAATGTAAATCAAAACCACAATAAGGTATCATATCTATCAGAAATGTTAAAATCAAAAACACAAGAAACAACAGGAAAGGATGTGGAGAAAAAGAAACCTTAGTGTACTGTTGGTGGGGAGGCAAACTGGTACAGCCACTGTGGAAAATAACAGAGTTTCCTCAGAGGTTTAAAAATGGAATGACTCTAATATTCAGTAATTCCACTATTGGTTTTTTACCCAAACAGAATGAAAAGAACAATTCAAAGAGATATATATGCATCCCGGTGTTTATTGCAACATTATTTACAATGGCCAAATAATGGAAGCAGCCTAAGTGTCCACTGATAGATGAATGGGTAAAGAAGATATGGTAGATATACACAATAGAATATTACTTAGCCATAGAAAGAATGAAATCTTGCCATTTGTAACAATATGGATGGATCTAGATGCTAAGTGAAGTAAGGGAAGTAAGTCAGAAAAAGACAAATACCAAACAATTTCATTCATATGTGGACTTTAAGAAATGAAACAAATGAATGAAGAAAAGAAGAGACAAACCAAAAAACAAACTTTTAATTACAAAGAACAAATTGCTTATCAGGGGGGAGGTGGGTGGGGGAATGCTGAAATCAGTGAAGGAGATTAAGAGTATACTTATGATGAGCACTGAGTTTACAGAACTGTTGCATCACTGTACTGAACACCTGAAACTGATATAATGCTGTATGTTAACTACACTGAAATTAAAAATTTTTTCAAAAAAAAAAAAAAAAAAGAGGGGGTAAGGCCCACAGGTACTGGTGGGTGATGGATGATGAAAGGTAATGGAATATGTGTGTTTCCTACTTCATGCCAAAATTAAAGATTTGATAGAATCAACACCAACATTTCATACACGGAACACTAAATTTATTCAATCCTTTTAAAAGTAAAATTCCAATCAAGGTATTCTGCTATTATGAAGGGCTCACTTTCACTAGTCCTTTCACGCTTCCCAGCTTCTGAAGCAACATCTTTGGAAAATGTTGAGTCCCCATTGTTATGTAATCACTGCACTTACACTAGCCATATAGGGTCTACAGAGTCCTACAAGATCTGCCCCACTGTTAACCCTGACATGATCTCCTTACGCTTTTCTCTCTCTCTCTCTCTCTCTCTCTCTCTCTCTCACTGCTCTAGTCACGCCAGGCTTCTCTGCTGCTCCAGACTCTTACTCAGGACCAAGGTCCTGATGCTTCCTCCACCTCGGAAACTCCTTCTCAGCCTATTTGCACATCCCTAACCATATGCTTTGCTGCTTCTCCCTCAGGAGTGCCTTCCCGAAACACTCTCTTGAGAACTGCACTCTTCTTAATGGCATTTCCTTTTCTGCTTTATATATCTTTGTATACTCATCAGCAATAAAAAGGAACCAACTATGAGATGCATGTCAATTGAGATGGATCTTAAGGGTATTATACTGAATGAAAAAAAAAAAGCCAATCTCTAAAGCTATGTATTGTATGATTCCACTGATACACGTTTCTGTTGATAACAAAATTATAAAATGGTGAACAGTGGTTGCCAGGGATTTGAAAAGTGGAGAGAGGATTTGCCATAGAGCAGTGGCATGAGAGATTTCCTTTGTGAAGACAGAACAGATCTGTATGTCAGTTGAGGTGTTGGTGATGTGATAAAATGAAACAGAATCATGCACAAAGGCATGCCAAAAAAATGAGCGCATGCAAAACCTGGGAAAATAAAATACTTCACTTTATTGTGTAATTTTTGATAAATGCACTACTGTAATTTTTGATGACTGCACTATTCCTGATTTTGTTAATGTGCTATTGTTACGAAGGATATTACCACAGAGGGAAGATTTGGTGATGAGTACAGAAGACAGACATGTCTGTGCTATGCCACAAATCATGTGAGTCTATACTTAAAGAAAAAATAAAGTAGAAAGTAAGAAAAAAATCCTCCTCAGCACTTATCATCATCTAATCATCTAACTATGTTCTATATTCTCCCTTAGTATGCCAGCTCCATATGGACAAGGGATTCTCATTTGTTTTTTTGCTCAGTGCTGTATCCACAGTACATAGAATAATTCTAGGCTCACAGTAAGATCTCTATGAATAGTTATTGCATTAATTTATGATTAATGAATATATTTTTACATTCAAAAATCATCTTAACATTGTGATTAATATCATGACCTTTGATCGTGATCCCAGCTCTGCTATTATCTAGTAAATCTTCATCAAATCTCTTGAACTTTTTATTCAATTTTCTCATCCAAAAAATTAATAATGCTTAAAAGGTTAAATTGAAAAAAGTATAAACAATAATACAGAGATGGAGCGATGTTATTTGAGCTAAACCTCTTGAAAATAATTATAGGAATATGCTTCAATAGCCTTACAAAATTAATATCATTTGACCTATGGTTTATGAGAAAAGTTAACATAGTTTTAAGTGCAGGGAGATCACCACAACATAATATATATGTATATTGTGGGAAATTTGGAAATAACCTAAATGTCCAATAACAGAAAAAAAGGGCTATTTTTTTTAACATATTATAGAATAATTTGGAGATTTTTCTCTGGAAAAAAAGACCTCATTGTATTTCATGAATGAATATCTAATATGCATAGATCTAATTCTAAGTCAATTATGGTCAGATTTTAAATCTCTGTTCTTTATTAATATCATCACTATCAACAACGTAATTATTTTAAAAAATTCCCCCTTCACCATACCTTTTGCAACATGCCTATATTTTACATTACATCTATAAATGTAAAATTAATTTTATCAGTTATAATTTTGTCAGTTATATGCATCCCACTATTTTGGTCTCATGGCATTATTGACTATGCAAATAAAGATGATGTAAGTTATTAATAAAATGCTCTCCTCCCAGAATGTGTTATTATACATAATAGGCATACATACAAAGTGGAATGGAATCGTGAAATAAATAAATAAAAATGTATTCCACAATTCCATATACAGGAAAAAGTAATAATGACAAAGTGATATCATTATACTGAAATTATTAATGTTTTTGCATTTGAAATATCATAGGCATTTTTCTATTCAGAAAGAAAAAAGTGATTAAAATTATGTCAATCAGACACTATTCATAAATTTGAGTGCACAATTATATGTGATAAACCTAGTTTAAGGTGAAAAATTATATGTGAAGAAGTTCAATTATTTAATTAATCTCTTTTATGAAGATCCAATTTTACATGAATACCACTGGCTTCTCATCATCTATGGAAAGTACCTGTTATTTTGAGACAAGGCGTTGAAAGTTGTTAAGAAGAAGCGGGTGTTGGGGGGAGAAGCAGCAGCACAGAATGCGTCTTCTCTCCTTGAGGAGTGAAGCTTTGGCCCCTTCTTCCCCCAGCCATACATTTATTCAACAAACACAGGGCAGTTGTGTGCATTTGCAGGATACTTGGTGTTGGGGGTGCCACACAAATTAAGCTCCAGTCAGAGCCTTAAATATTTTCAAATGTTCAAGGGAAGCAAAATGTGTGTAAAGTTAAATTAAACATAATTAAATATAAGTAAGTAAAACTAAGTACAATTATGTAATACTTCATTATACTTCAGGTACACTGAATTAAATCTTTTATATAAACACACATTTTGCTCTTAAAAATCAAGTCTCAATTTTCTGACAATAAGCCTTGGTCATTTTCTGGCTGAGGTCTTTCAAAAATGCATGGCCTCATTACTCTAATTATATTCCCTACTCCCTTTCTTCTGAAATGCTATGGTCCTTTCCGTTTGTCTAATTAAGAGGTCCCCTGCACCACAAACTATCTTCGAGTTAGTTAATTTACTAACACACAATATTTAACTGTTCTTATTTTTTTAATAGGCAACATAAAAGCAATGAGAAGTCAATTAGTGTAAACTCCAATTAGGAATCATAATATTGCTGTCTCCTGGTATAATCAGAAAACACTACTTTTGGATTTCTTTCTATGCATTCACATTCTGTTTTTGCTATTTCTAGCAAGAATTACTATTATTGTTTTATGAAACGTTATCTTCTATTTGATCCTTTCAAAACAGACAGGACCAAATAAAGCAAATCTGATTTTGGTTGAAATCTGTACCAAGAAAAATCAGGACGTGTATAACTTGCATGACTTCAAACATGACATATTAACCAGAGAGCCACACTTTTCTTTCCTCCTATGTTTGTGGTATATTGTATTTCAGAGGGAAGACTATTATTTTTCTTGGATTAATGAAAGATATTGAAATCAACCTAACCCAACACAGGAATTTCTATTCTCTGTGACAACCCTTCAACATTCATTGTATCTATTATTCTCCTCATATTTTGCCAGATTTTCCTTTTGCACAGCTACATATCTAATTTTTTCACTATAATTTCTAAATCTTGGAGAATGAGGATTGTCTCCTTGTTGGGTGCAGTCTCCAGTTGGGTACAGCATCTCAAGTATCTTTTCCCTGGCATTTAGAACGCCTGTGCTCTAAAGCAGCACCAAGCAAAAGAACTGTAACGCAAACCGCACATGTATAAGTTTAATTTTTGTAGCCATAATAATAAAAAGAAAGAAGTGAAATCAACTTGCTAATCTGCTTTATTTAATCCAATGTATCAAAAATGTTAACATTAATTAACATGAATTTGTCATGATTGAGACACATTATTTTACACTTTTCCTTTTTTTAGTAAGTCTTCAAAATCTAAGGTATTTTATTTATATGGCGCACCTTGATTTGGAATAAGCATATTTCAGGTGCTCAATATCCACATGTGGCAAGCGGCTACAATACTAGACAGCATAGTTTTATATAGTTTTTTTTTAACTTTTTAAAAAAAATTTTATTTTTTATAAACATATAATATATTTTTTCCCCAGGGGTACAGGTCTGTGAATCTCTAGATAGTTTAGTTTTATGAACCTGGCCTAAAAATATAGTAATGTTTTTAAAGTTCATGAGACAATGTATGTTCACACTGCTTGTGGCCTATGAAAATACCTAAATTGGCATATTAGTTACTATACCTTATCATCTATTTTAAGAAACATATTTTTGTTATAAAACCCATGTTTAAGGGGGCGCCTGGGTGGCTCAGTGGGTTAAGCCACTGCCTTCGGCTCAGGTCACGATCTCAGGGTCCTGGGATCGAGTCCCACATCGGGCTCTCTGCTCAGCAGGGGGCCTGCTTCCCTTCCTTGGGGGCGCCTGGGTGGCTCAGTGGGTTAAAGCCTCTGCCTTCGGCTCAGGTCATGATCCCAGGGTCTTGGGATCAAGCCCCGCATCGGGCTCTCTGCTCAGCGGGGAACCTGCTTCCTCCTCTCTCTCTGCCTGCCTCTCTGCCTACTTATGAGCTCTCTCTCTGTCAGATAAATAAATAAAATCTTTAAAAAAAATGTTTAAATCATTCTAACCACTAGTAAGTTTGTGTTGATTTGGGCCTGCATTCCCACCTCTAGACTATCTGTAAATTGTCTCTGTAGTTTACTAAGTCAACTTTTCCTTCTGGCTTGCTCATTCCAAATGTGGATAAGTATTCCTTTATTTATTTAACTCTGGTTTACCATAATGAGTTAGTTAGATTTACCAAAATCAACAGTTAGCTTGATGTTTTATGGTGATCCTTCTGCAGTATATACAAATACTGAATCATTCTGTTGTATCGCTGAAACTAATACAGTTGACCCTGAACAATGGGGGGGTTAGAGATGCCTACCCGACTCAGGAGGGACTATCTCCCTATAACTTTCAGATCCCTAAAAGCTTAATTTATAGCCTATTATTGGTCTGAAGCCTTATCAATAATAGTAACAGCACATATGTTTTATATTATATGTATTATATACTGTATTCTTACAGTAAGGTCAGCTAGTAAAAGAAAATGTTATTAAGAAAAAAGAAGAAGAAAATACATTTGCCATCCTGTATATATATTGATTGAAACAAACCCATGTACAGTTAGGCCAGGATGGACTGGGCCAAGGTGGTGCCAGCTGGGGGTGGTAGGTTGGGTGTTGGCCCAGGAATGGAGATATGACGCAGCTTTGCAGCCTTGGCTCAGCAATGGTAGCCACTCAGTGGGGGCTCAGTACATCTGCCCCATCTGTCCGGGGTGTACCCTTAGCTGGTGCCCAATAGCAGCTGTGGCCATACATGAGAGCCTAGACTCTAGGAGGTCTATGGCCTGAAGTGCCAACATGGAGAAGGGTGCACGCTAAACCTGGAGGAGACTGAAGTCAGGGCAGTCCAGTGCAGAGGACCCAGGAAGACAGGGTGTGGGGGCATGGGGCCCCCTATGGGACCATCCCTGCTCTCTGAACACTGTTCCTCCCTTGGGCCCAGCCTCCTGCCCACCAGCTTAAGGCAATCCACTTGACCACCCTATTAACACTCAAGGAAACCGGAGTCCTGCCCCCAGGAAACACCCGACAGCAATCACATAAGTGATTGCTTTCCCAAGTGGAAACAGCACAGATGAGCCTTTCCAGAATTCCTGACCCACAGAATCCATAATTATAAAAATTCGTGTTATACTACTAAATTTTTGAGTAATTACACAGCATTGGGTTACCAGAATATGACTTTAAAAGCACGACAGTATTTTGCTAACACAGTATTTCTCAAAAGTATTCTAAAGATTTTGTCTATAAGTGGAAAAATTATACTTAAATATGACAAAAACAAGACTTGAATGAGATAAATCCATATATTAAATCATTAATATTAACTGGTTTTCCCTAAAAGAGGTAAATATATAGGCACTGTAAAGTGTGTGTGTGTGTGTGTGTGTGTGTAGCTCCAAAAGTGACATTAATATATTGTTTCATGCCTTATCAATACTCATTAGTAAGGAGAAGGTTAACTAGGTTTTAAGTTAACTAACTTAAAAAACTAAGGGGAGACATTTTAGTCACAGCAGCTACAAGAGAGCAGAGAAGTTGCATTCTGTAAGTTCTGCAGGAGGCTCTCAGGGTCAACTTCAAGTCCTATATATTTGAACAGAGTCACTTTCCAAGGCTGAAATTTTCCTGAGTTTATTATTAACAGGATTATCTGAAATATTTGTGTGCCCCAAGTGTATGGAGCTTAATAGCTTAGATAGTCCCATGACCAGATCATGCACTCCCCCAGACTTCTTAAATATGTGTCCATAATTATAAAGCACTGAAGTATTAAGGCTCAGAATTTAATTAGATAATTCACTAGAGACGAGTCAGTTTTTCAGGCAGCAGTGCATGCAGGATTCATTTTACAGTGATTACTTCTTAGTTAAAATAGATATTTATCATAAAGAGGGTCTTGTCTGCAGAGTTACAAACTAGTAGAAACATAAATGGAAATAAATGCGTCCAACTCTAGAGGATAACAATACTGTTCTTTTGCACAGCATCAATTCTAGAAGACAGACACCAACACAGAAAGCTTATCACATATATAATGGATTTGTTCCTTCCGTTAGACACAATTTAAAAAGATTCATTCAGTTTTTAACTTTTCTATTTAGAAAGAGCTTATTCTCATGAAGACTGATGTCCCATCATGCAGAAAGGACAGTTCTAATTATGCCAAAATGACAGTAAATTTAATTAAAGTTTCTGACCTCACACATAAGACACAATAAGGGAATTAACAATGTAAAATAAATGGTTAATTTAACTATTCATTAGTCCATTTAGTATGTATTTTTTATCTAAACAATAAGAAAACTGTAAATGAGTATGAGTTTAAATACTTGTTTCTACTTGCTTGTCTTTACACATTATATATGAATTCAAAAGATGTGTATATAAAAATACTACTGACTTCAAGGTTGGCTCAAAAGAAGACGACTTCAACTATTAAATAATTCAAATGGACCAGAAGTTTCAAACACATTGTGAAAATATAAAAAATAAACTGGATTTCAATGGTTAAATTTAAACTATTTATGACTTAGACTAAACAAAAACAACTTTGCCTAATATAAGCAATATTAAACACTAGACGGTTCCTAACTACAAGTATTCTGATCATCAAGATTTCAAATCTAGATTTTATACTTTAGACTACTTTATTCTTCTTTAATATTTTCAAATTTATGGCATCAAGATGCATCCCACAGTGATTTAGTTAGCTATTAAAAAAAAAAAAACTTCAAAGAAGCAAATACAAAAATGAAATGTAAAACCAGAAGGCTAGAGAAATATGATAAATGTTACATGAATACTGCAAATAATGATATGAAATACAAGTACCATTTGTCTTACAATTATTTAATTAGAATACAGTTGGATATGGTTTCAATTGAATGAGAAAATAATTATTCCAGAATACAAAAAATCTATGAAAATATGTAAGGACTTTTTCAAAATGGCTGTGTGATCAAAAGACCAAGGTCTTTGGGGCTAGAAAGACTGGATAGTTTCCAGCTCTCAAATGGTGATGTAGGGCCCTTAAGTAGTTAGTTAGATCTCCAAGTCTCCTACATCTGTAAAAAAGAGAGCAAGAACGTAGGGATGTTCAAAATAATATAAACACTTCTCATATAATACACACAATTTGAGTAGTCAAAAAAAAATGTGATCCCTCTACTATAATCTCTTTTTAACTAGTTGTCAAAGAAGAAACGGGGTAATAGATAAGAAAATGAGTGATCAGAGAAATGATCCAGTACAATATCCACGATACACATACATAGACAGACAGACAGATAGCTAGATAGATAGACAGATTTACCTTCTAACCAGCAGTAAATGATGATATATGCAGTGGAGTACTATATAGTAGGGAAAATGAGCAAGGTACTATCTAATTACTGAACAATGTAGGTATGTTTTACAAATTCATTGAGCAAAAGACAACATACACAAGAGCAGAAAATGTACGGCTTTATATAAAATAAAGTACAAAAACAGATCTAAGCTGTTAAAAGCATGAACAGTGGTCTCTCTTGTGGTAGGCAGTGACTGCAAAGGAGCACAATAATGTTTTGCTTCTTGACCTAAGTGATTTTTATAAAGGTGTTTAGTTTGTAAAAATTCATCCTCATAATATGAGTATGTCCTTGTGAGTATGTTACACTTCAACAAAAACTTTAAGTATGAATTGCTTAAACACAATCTTACATATTTTGCTCCAAATTCCATGTATCCTCACTAAGCCCCATATAATTACAACATTGCAGATTAAGCATCAGTCTTTTTTTTTTAAGATTTTATTTATTTATTTGACAGAGAGAGATCACAAGTAGGCAGAGAGGCAGACAGAGAGAGAGAAAGAGAGGGAAGCAAGGCTCCCTGCTGAGCAGAGAGCCCGATGCGGGACTCGATCTCAGGACCCTGAGATCATGACCTGAGCCGAAGGCAGTAGCTTAATCCACTGAGCCACTCAGGTGCCCCTAAGCATCAATCTTGAAGGGAAAATGAGTCAGAGTGGTTTCCAAGGTCAGAAAGGAACAGGTGGACATCAAATCCATGATCAAATTATTTTGAAATATTACAAATGGTAGATCATCTTTCTTAAATAGTATTTTTTTCTACTCCACTCTCATCTACCTGGCTAATTTGTGGCTTCTTAGATCTTTTCTTAGATAGAACTCTTGGATTTTAAGGAATAGTTTCTCCCTGGGTGACTCAGTTGGCTAAGTGTCCAATTCTTGGCTTTGGTTCAGGTCATGTTCTCAAGTCCTGATATGGAGCCTTGCAAAGTGCTCTGTGCTCAGCACAGAGTTTGCCTGAGGATTCTCTTTCTCCCTCTGCCTTCCCTGCCCCCTTTCTCTCAAATAAATAAATAAAAGGTATTTTTTTTTTAAATCAGTTCCTATCGACAGGTATTCTCAATCTTGAGCACCCATCAGAATTACCTATCCAAGTACTAACCAGGCCCGACCCTGTGGCTTATTAAACCACAGATTATGGGACCAACCTCAAACTTTCTTTTTCTATTGGGTCTTCACAGGGCCCAAGAATTTGAATGGCTCCTTGTTCCCTTATTTCAGGACCATTATTAAGAAATATTATTCAAAAAAAAAAAAAGGAAGAAAGAAACAAAAATTCAATCTTGAATCATACATTACATAAGTTTAGGGAACTCCTTTGTTTCTCTATTTCCACCAATAAAATAAGAATAACAGCAACTACTATAAAGAAAAATTATAAGGGTGTCTTGATGTGGGAGGGTCACTTGGGTGGCTAAGGGAGTTAAGCATTCAACTCTACATTTCAGCTCAGATCATGAGCTAAGGGTTATGAGATCAAACTCCACAACAAACCCTATGTCAAGCCCTACCCTGGTCTTCGTGCTATGTATGGAGCCTGCTTAAGATTCTCTCTCTCCCTCTCCCTTTGCTCCTTCCCATCCGGAGCTCGCTCTCTCTCTCTCTCAAAATTAACTAATTAGTTAATTGAAATAAAATGAAATGAAATAAAATAAAATAAAATAAAATAAAGTAAAATAAATTCTCCAGGTGATTTTGATGTGCAATCAAGACTGAGAATAATTGTTTTAGTTTTACAAACATTGACAGTTTTCTATGAGCCATTTACTGCAGAAAATTCTGAGGGCATTAAAATAAGTGAAGAGAAATTCTTAACTTTAAGGGACTTACAGTTTAGTGAAGGAGGGGCACTCATAAAAGAAGATGTTCAATACAATGACAGAAATATGAAGATGAAGTACCATCCAGATGCCATGAAAGCACAGAGACAGGCCACTTACTTTCACTTGGCACTTTAAGGAAACATTTGCTAGAGGTTCTGGTTCATTAATTTACACATTAAATTTTAAAGTATTTTTTCAGCAACACTGTGCCAGGCATTGTGTTAAACACAATTACAGCTGTGATAGACTCTACAAAGGGGAGGTAGCATATCATGAATGTTATAAGGGAATCCGACCAAGTTAGAGAAGTCTAGAACAGCTCTGATGATGAGAAAGTATGGCTGAGCTGTCATCTAAAGAATAAGTAAAAATCACTAATATGAGGGAGAGAACTTGGGGTAGGAGTTTATTCCGGGTAGATGATGGAAGGAATACAGTGTTCTGAGGTACGGTAGGAAATCCTGGAAGTGCTGAAAGCAAAGGGTAAGTTGTGATAGGTGAGGTTGGAAAGGCAGACAGGGTCTTGTACGCTGCTTAATGACTTCTAGTCTTTATCCCAAAGCAGCTGGGGGATAATTTTAAGAAGAATGACACTACGATTTTTTTTACAGAGGGAGTGGCCAGGAGGGGCAGAAGAGAGAGAAAGAGAGTCGTAAGCAGGCTCCATGCCCAGCACAAGCCTGATACAGGGCTCATTCCCATGACCCTGAGATCATGACCTAAGCCAAAACCAAAAGTTGGATGCTTGACTGACTGAACCATCCAGGCACTTCAATCAGATTTTCTTTTTAAAAAGATCAGTTCATCCTGAGTTTGGAAAACTGCCAAAAAAGAGTAAGAGTGATTGAAAGGATGCTAGGGGCCTGGTATACGCACAAACAAGAGATGATATAAGCTCACCATCCCTCCATTGCAGGAAACTTTACTATTTTTTTAATATATTTGACATCTAACATTGTGCAGACCTCCAGAGTACAACATGTTAATTCAATACATGACGATTAACATACTGTACTCTACCTCCTGAGGGGGCTCATCTTCACTTCCAATCACAAAGGCACTTTCTTCCTTTATCCCCCCACTTAATTACTTTTTTTTAATTAAAAGAGAATAGCTTTTATTGAATTTTAACAATTCTTTTTTATTAAATTTTAATGTTCCAAGATTCATTGTTTATTATCTTTAGCCCCCTTATAATAATACATAGTTAGTGAAATGTTTCTTTTAGAGCCTTTACCACACCGTAAGGTTCTTAAGAGTCAGAAAGCATTCATCTTTATGTGTCTATAAATTCCTACTACAAGCATAAAACATTCTGAAATTCTGTAGAACAGAAGAATGAGCAAAGAATCAAGCTATGGGCTCAGGGCACCTGGATAGCTCAGTTGGTTAAGTGTCTTCCTTCAACTCAGGTCATGATCCTGGGGTCTTGGGATAGTGCCCCACATCCGGCTCCCTCTTCAGCAGGGAGCTTACTTCTTCCTCTCCCTCTGCCATTCCCCCTGCTTGTGCTCTTTCTCCCTCTCTCTCAAATAAATAAATAAATAATCTTTTATTAAAAAAAAGACACACACTATAAGCCCAAACAATGAGAAACATCAATTTGACCAGAAAAAGAAAAGCAACTTCTCACCTTGCTGAAATTAACTTTTGATAGTACAGAGTAAACAAAGATACATGGAGGAAATGTCTTTATATTACCATATTAGACTTAATTAATAATCAAGAAAAAAGATTGAGCTCAAGTTTAATAAAAATTGATATTAATACAAAAATTAATATTTGGGAAGGTTCTCTGCAAAGTACTAAAAATTGCTAGTTCATACTTTATACTGCTTATTTATAATGAAGATCCTGATACAGAATTTTCAAAAACTATCTATAAGCCTATGTTAATAATCATACTTACTTTATGATTTTGGACACTACAACTGCAGACCATTGAAGTATTTGTCAAAATGTATAGTTAACAGGGAAAAGCTAAGAAAAAAAGAATCATACTCTTCATACTTCAGAGAGAAAAACCATATCAAGTCAAGCTTTGAATAAAGCATTTCAATATTGGGTAACCTACAGAATCATGTTTCAATAGCGGAAGTCCATAGGTAACACACAGAAGAATTCAGCTATTGACCTATTAAAAAAACAAAAAACAAAACAAAAAAAAAAAACCTTCTAAATTTGTCCTATGCTAAATTGACATTTGACTCAGATTAAGGACACTGCCAGGGAGAAAAGGCTAAATCAGCTCTCTTGAGCAAGCTACCATGACACCAAAAAAACAAAAACAAAAAATACTATGGAGTATTATGCCTCCATCAGAAAGGATGAGTACCCAACTTTTGTATCAACATGGACAGGAATGGAGAAGATTATGCTGAGTGAAATAAGTCAAGCAGAGAGAGTCAAGTATCATATGATTTCACTTACTTGTGGAGCATAAGGAATAACATGGAGCACATTGGGAGATGGAGAGGAGAAGGGAATTGGGGGAAGTCGGAGGGGGAGACAAACAATGAGAGACTGTGGACTCTGAGAAACAAACTGAGGGTTTTGGAAGGGAGTGGGTAGGGGGTTGGATGAGCCTGGTGATGGGTATTAAGGAGGGCATGTACTGCATGGAGCACTGGGTGTGGTGCATAAACAATGAATTCTGGAACACTGAGAAGAAATAAAAATAAATAGTACTAGATCCTTTATGGTAGCTCTCTCACAGAATCTTTAAGGTAGAATTATTATCACATGACTTTCCTTTTATATCAGTTACTCAAGATAGTAAGTTTGAGATGTATTTATATTTTCTTTCTCTTCATCATAGCAATGGGGAAGCAGAGGCTGAAGACACGTGTGGTACCGTGAGGCAGGTTACATCTTTTAAATGTGCTGTGTGACCCTCTAATAATACATCAAAAATATTCCTTTGTGGTCTTCCCAGGTGACCATTACTATGTTCACTTATATAAAAGATACATATTTCCCATTATTATGATCTGTTAGGAAGACTGGTTTTAATCACCACCATATACAGTTGAATATAAAATGGAATAAATATATATGGATAAAAACCTATAAAAAAGGGGAAAAACACAATGATATTTTTCCATATTGGTGGACATGTTTCTAAGCCTAGAGACAAAAGAAAGCACAGCTAAGTAAAACATGAATTTTATCACAAAATTTAAACTTTCTCTTAAGAAAATAATTAAATATAAAAAATTGCTGTTACAATTTAAAAAAGATAATAAAATAATCGAATTACACAAATATATGTTTTAAAAATTATACAAAGACTACAAAAGATAAAGGAATGGTATATATAAATACATTATTCACAATAAAATCAATAAATCTGAAAATATGTGCTGGGAATATAAATCAAACCAGTATTCAAATACATAAGAAATATATACCTAGGAAATACATATATATGTATTTTTATATTTATGTGGATGTGTAAGTGAATATATTTAATATATATTTAATTCTGGGGGTGCCTGGGTGGCTCAGTTGGTTAAGTGACTGCCTTCGATTCAGGTCATGATCCCAGAGTCCCAGGATGGAGTCCTTCATTGGGCTCTCTACTCAGCAGGGAATCTGCTTCTCCCTCTGACCCTTCCCTACCCTATACACACTCTCTCTCTCTGTCTCATTCTCTCTCAAATAAATAAATAAAGTCTCAAAAAAATTAATGTATTAATATATAAAAATACACCCAAATGACTATAGCCAAGGAGCCATGCTTGAGGAGACAACTCAAGGTCTAGATCTGCTTAATAAAAATGTTGGGCTGCAATGGATGAAAATTCTCTCTTCCAGAGAGACTAAGTATACTTTGCATGTAAAATAAGAAAATAAGGGACTAAGTAAGCCAGCCACTAAGATGGTCCCTCCAAATTCTCACTTCTTAGTAGTTTCCTCCCACACTGAATTAGAGTTGACCTATGTGACCAAAAAGAATAAATAAATAAATAAATAATAAAGAAAAAGAAAAACTACACCTTCAGAACATCTGTCTCTCAAACTTGTAGGGCCACCACAGAACTATATATTTGCATATTCTAAAGAGCTGATGTCTGAGGTCTACCTATATTCCACTCAGCCTGACTCTAGTTGCTGAGACCCTCTTTTTTGGGACACAGACAGGTATTGACACATCCTCAACTACCGAGAATGTCTGAAAATACAACAGTCTGCTTGGACAAGCATAGAGGTTTGAGAGACAATCAGGAGCTTCACGCTTAGTGCAGACTCTGCTTAAGATTCTCTCTCTCCCTCTCCCTCTGCCCCTCCCTGCTCAAGTAAATTAATAAATCTTTAAAAATACAAATTGAGGGGTACCTGGGTGGCTCAGTGGGTTAAGTCTTTGCCTTCGGCTCAGGTCATGATCTCAGGGTTCTGGGATCGAGCCCCACATTGGGCTCTCTGCTCAGCAGGGAGCCTGCTTCCCCCTCTCTCTCTGCCTATTTGTGATCTGTCTGTCAAATAAATGGATATAATCTTTAATATATATATATATAATAAATATATATATAAATAAATTGAGGGGCACCTAGGTAGCTCAGTGGGTTAAGCTGCTGCCTTCGGCTCAGGTCATGATCTCAGGGTCCTGGGATGAAGCCCCGCATCAGGCTCTTTGCTCAGCAGGGACCCTGCTTCTCTCTCTCTCTCTCTCTTTCTCTGCCTGCCTCTCTGCCTACTTTTGATCTTTCTCTGTCAAATAAACAAACAAAATCTTTAAAATATATATATAATATATATTATATATAATATATATAAATTGAATTAAAAAAATAGTTCGTGAAAGTAACAGATAACTTTTATTTATTTATTTATTTTTTTAAGACAGCGAGTGCAAGGAGGGGCTGTGAAGTGGCAGAGGGAGAGGGAGAGAGAGAATCTTAAGCAGGCTTCATGCCCAGCACAGAGCCTGACGAGATCATGACCTGAGCAGAAATCAAGAGTCAGATAGTTAATGGACAGACCCACCCAGATTTACCTAACAGGTAACTTCTAAGGATGGATCATATGAGGCATTTAAGTTTCTGCCTTTATGTTTTATATTACTCATTCTGGGGAAATCCAGGTACCATGTTATGAGGACCCTCAAGCAGCATTTCAGAAAGATCACGAGACAATCCTGAAACCTCATGCCAACAGTTATCACCAGTTTGCCATCCATGTGAGTGATGGGCCTTGGAAGTCTGTTCTTCAACCTCAGGCAGACAGATGGCTCAGCCCAGCCAACAGCTGACTGCAACTTCATGAGAAATCCTGAGCCAGAACCACCCAGCCATGCCAATCCAAATTCCATTACACAGAAACTGAGCACAATAAATGTTTTTTTAAAAGTCACTAAGTTTGGGGCAGTTTACTGCATAGTAATATAAAACTAATACTGACGGGGAGGAAGGGTGTGTGTGAGATAGAATGTGTGCATGTATTTGATTAGTAGATAGTAGATTACCAAGTTAACAATTATTTTTTCTTTAAAACACAGTGTTAAGTTGGTAAAGATGGTAATATAACAGACCATACAGTGCCTAACAAAAGTTATAAACCAACACAACTATTTTGGAGGAAGTGTTTCAGTATACAGCATGAGCCTATATATTGTGTTATAATTGGACTATTTCAAACTATATAAAAATTAATTCAAAATTAATCAATAACCTAAATATAAGAACTGGAAGTATAACACTTTTAGAAAAGATTCACTGGGGTAAAATTTTATGACCCTGAATTTGTAAATGAATCCCTAACTATGACGCCAAAAGCATGTGCATATATAAATTACACCCAAGCAGAACTTTTCAAATTTATGCATCAAAGGACATTATCAAGAAAGTGAAAAGACAATCCACTGAGTGGGAGAAAATATTTTCAAGTCCAATATAAGAGTCTACTGTTCAGAATATACCAAAAACTCTTAAACACAACTACAGAAAGAAAAAAAGAAATAGGCAAAGGAATTCAGTAGTCATTCCTCCAAAGAAGAAATACAAACGACCAGGAAGCACATGAAAGTATGTTCAACATCATTAGTCATTAGGGAGGTGTACACCAAAACCACAATGAGATACCAATTTATACACACTAGAATAGTTCATAAAAAGAAAAATGGAAAATAACAACTGTTAGTGAGAATGCAGAGAAATCAGAACTCATCCATTGTTGGTGGGAATATAAAATGGTGCAGCCACTTTGGAAAGAGTTGGGTGGTTTCTCAAAAACTTAAACACAGAATTAGTCTATTACTCAGCAATTACACACCTCAAAATATACTCCAAAAATTGAAAGCAGGTACTCAGGAAATTCTTGTGTACAAATGTTCATAGCCTCACGATTCAGAATAGCCAAAAGGTGGGGATAAAGCGAATATTCCTCAAAAGATAAGTGAACAAACTGTGATACTTTCATACAGAGGAATATTATTTAACCATAAAAATGAATGAAGTGCTGACACATACTACAATGTAGATAAACCTTGAAACACTACGTTAAGCAGAAAAACGGCAATAAAATGTCAAAGGATTCCATTTACATATCCCAGTGCATAAACCCATAGAGATAGAGATCAGATTGGTGGTTATTGATAGGTATGGGAGGCTAGGAGATTGGTGATTGACTGATTAATGGGTATTGAGTAATCTGTTTTGTTGATAAAAATGCTTTACAACTAAACAGAGGTGGTAGCTGTACAGCATTGCGAGTGTACTAAATGTCACTGAATTATACACCTTAAGGAAGCTTATTTTGTGCTATTGTGAATTTCAGTTCAGTTAAACAACGTTATATAGTTCCATGAAGAAATTCCATTTATGTCAATGCGTCCTATAGAAATATTAAATTCAGGAAAAAGGGAATACACTAAAAATATTTGCAAAATATTTCAAAACATGAAGACAACTAACAACAGGGAGAATCTGTTAAGTCATTGGAATCTAGCTTTTGATTCTGTTTTTCTGGTTCAGCTCATCTGCCTTATAATGAAAATAAAGACAAAATATTAAATAAGCCAATTTATAAGTGTGTGGCTATAACTTCCTAACTGAAAGATCTTAGATAAATTTCTTAATCATCAAATCCTGCATTTTTCAGCTTTTCTGAGATTAACTTCTCTCAGAAATCAGGATAATAATACCTGCCTAAAATAATGCTTAATGTACGATACTTTCTGTTCACCTACTTTTACATATCAAAGGCATAAAAGGAATAAAACACACCAAAATAATTTTAGTGGATGTGTTTAGGTGGTTGGATTTTGTATGAGTTTTTTTTTTTCCATCTTGGTTAATGGGCGTTATGCACACACACACACAAACACATACAGTCAGACACACACAGAGTAAAAATGGCATTTGACTACTCTAAAACCATCAGATCCCAAAGGGCTCTTAGTACAAATTGTGAAGAATAAAATGGAATTCAACATATAATTTGGAGTCTCCACTAGGTATATAGGTTGGTTTGTTTGTTTTTTAACCAGTGAGCTAGATAGTCTGAATTAAGTGTGATTCCTCAAGGACTTAATGCTCCTTCCATGAAGCCCTGTGTTATGGGCCCACCTGGAAAGCTTTTCTATTTGTCTGTACCTGGTTGCTCTTCAGATCTTACCCTATGCTTCCTTTCCAGGCATGATTATCTTGAATGGAAATATTCTCTATTCTTTAATATTACCACTCCTGTAATACCTCACACAATGCTATGTCATAGTAGATATGTGTTTGTATCATCTTGCCTCTGACTGTATGCTTCTTGATGTAGATATCCATGCGTGTGTGCACACCCACACCCCCCTCCACACACACACCCCATGGCTTATGTCTAGCTTGGTAGTTTGCTCCTAATACATGATGAATAAATAAAACAAAGAAAAGCAAAACAAAACAAAATGAACGATGTAGTATAAGATTGTGTGACATTTAGCTTGATTATTTTTTACTTATTAAAATAATAGCTTCCTCTCACTTCCAGAGCTTGATGTGTCATAGAATATATGTATTTTTCATGAAGTGAAGCAAAAATAAGAGACAGAATATTAAGATTGGCCCATAGATATGTGGGTTCTGGTGTTCACTGTACCTTTTGATAAACATGATGCATTTTGTTGAAATATCCAGGCTCCCTAATTTTATACATCATATCCCAGAGTAGCAGAACCATTACACATGCCCAACATGGACATATGAATGACCTAACTTCCTGGTGCTTGCTCTGGTTTGGTATAGACACTATTTCTTTTCCCTTTGGCCATTTTGATAGGCATGTAGTGATATTCCACTGTTGTTTCAATTTGTATTTGCTTAATGGCTAACGATGTGAACATATCTTCATGTGCTTCATTTGTGATCTGTATGTCCTCGTCAATGAAATGTCTCATGTCTTTGTCCATTTTCTGATTGAATAGCTGTTTTGATTTTTGTAACTTAAATTTTGAGAGTTTTTCTGTATATTCTAGATATCAGTCCTTCGTTGAATATAGGAACAGCAAATATCTTCTTCTAGACATAGGCTAGATTTTCATCCTCAGAGCAAGGTCTTTTACAGGCCAATAGTTTTTTCTTGTCTGTACTGTGATTTTGATGTATAGTTTGAGAACTCTTTTCCTACTCCTACATAATACTGATTTTCTGCTCTGTTTTGATTTTTCTAACAGTTTTATAAATTTACATTTTGCATTTAAACCCAGAAACCATTCTGCGATTTTATATAGTGCAAGACTTACACAAGTGTATTTTTTCTTCCACTGAATTACTTTTACACTTTTGCCAAAAATCACTTAGGCATATTTGTATGGGTCTGTTTCTTAGTTCTCTATTGTGTTGCATTGATCTCTATGTCTATCCCTTTGTTCATTCCACATAGTCTTGATTATTGTGTCCACAGAAATACGATTTTTCTTAAGTTCATTATCAGTTTAATACAAATTTACAGTAAGTTAAAAATCTTTGGATAAATACTATTTAAAAATTGGGAAATTATAATATGCTGATTATAAAACAAGTGTTTTCTCTTGCTATTACATGCACTTTTCAGAATCACAATGGTATTACAAAGCAAAATTAAAGTAAAAGCGCTGAGATTTATAATAGGGAAATATGTCTTCCATTACAATCTCCCTGCTTTTTGCAGGGTAAATTATTTTAAATAAAAATATATAAATATATCTAAAGTATAGCACATGTGTATTCTAAAAGACCAAAGACTAAAGTCATTACATAGAAGGTCTTCTGAACTGTGAAATTTCATGTGCTCAAAGCCTTTCAATGCATTCTACGAGGCCTCCTGCCTTAAGTCTATAAATTTTTATTGTCTTGGAGCACATAAAAATTTCTTGAATGATTTCCAATCATTTATTTTCTACAGAAACTCATCTGCTGAATTGCCTTTCAACATTTACTTTGCTTCTTAACAGTGCAAATTATATCTAAATACAAAACACTCAACAACCATACATATTGCTCTAATTGTGTGCTGTAGAGCTGACACAGAGTAATGAAATGCTAATTGCAATTAGAACATTTTGTTTGTTCAGAACTGATTCCTTGGTTTGACCCACTTTCAGAATTTTCTATATTCACAAGGCTTATGCTCAAATACCACCAAAGAATCCACTGCCCATAATGTGAATCAATGTTTTCAACGGTCCTTTCCCATTATACACACTGCAGATCAGGGCAGAGCCATCAGGAAACTCCCACACTTACGTTATAATGAGGCTGTCCTGAAAATGGCAAAAGCCTCCATTTGTCAGATTTGCTAACCACCTGCCACACTCACCTCAGAAGGAAACAGACTAGCACTGGCACGCACACCTAACAGAGTGTGCCAGGCATTTGCTAGCTTGGTGTGGAAGACAGGACACTTTCTCCAAACCTCTCAGGCAATATTGATTTTCAGTATCCCCCTGCATCTACTGGATGTTCCAACTCTTTTCTAGGTGAGTAGAAGACAAAGTAAAACTATGACTTGTTACCTGAATGCATCACAAAGAAAAGTTTTTCAAAGATCACTACTTTACCTGTTTGACATCATATGCCAGAAGAACGTATTTCAAATCTGGTGAAACTGAATGTTTTGATGCTTTGAAGGTTACCTAGAAATTAAAAAAAAAAAAAAGTAATGAAAGCAGTGAAAAGCTTAATATCAGAGACATTAATATGAATTTTGGTACGTAGATAATTAAAAGATCTCAGTTCACATCACAACATAGTGAGTGGTACAGCCATTTTCATTCCTATTATAAATATGCATATACATCTATATATTTAATGTACGATTATTCAAATGGATATAAAAACTTAGAGGCTATGTTAGACATTTCATTAAGAAGAAAATTTGCTAATGTATCTTTTTTACATGTTATCATTTAAAGACTATGTTAATAGTTTCATTATAATAAATAAGGCAAAAAAATCACAACTTCATAAGCAAAATACTTTTATATTTGCAAGTTGAATTAAATTAAAAAAAGAAACAGTAACATGCTGTTTTTTCTCTTTGTACTTTTGTTTTCTTATAGGTTGCAAACGTGTATTTAAAAGAAGATATTCATATTAAAGACAGAATCTCTTTAGAGGATACTCCCACAGTAAACTTAATTAAAACACAAATAACTGATTGTACTTGATTATAACTACACTGTACTGCTTGATTTTGATCCTATAATTCTATCATTGAATAGACCAGATGTCAGAAAGAATTGAAAATAAAGTGAAGGAGAAATGCATTGAGAGTGGAGAAATAATTTCATCTGAAATAAAGATTACATTTAATTTCAGATCTAAAGAGAAGTCAAACAAGTTGACTTAATGCATCAAAAGTCTACAAAATACAAAGACAAAACGGACTGTATATACATTATAGGCAGACTAGTTTGTATGGGTTTGGCAGAGAAATACATATGTAAATAATTTCATACACCTTATGCCAGGCCAATTTCTACAAGTCTGTTGTCTGCAAAAAAAATGAAAAAGGGTGAAGTAAGGGTTTTTATACTTAGAAACCCCCAAAACACAATGGAAAAAAACAAGAAACTCAGACTAATTAATATTTGAGAAAGAAGCTTGTGTGGTATAATAAAAAATATATTTAGTCTTTTTCTCTGATTCCTTGCATAAAACTCCTAAAATGCTTGGAATTTTGAGTGATAGGAATATCATTCATTATTAACTAATTAATTAATTATTAGCTCCCTCTGACCATACTTGGTTTATGCCAGTGAGATGACTCAAGGAGTAGAGGTGGGGGGAGGTGGTTAGACAGCTTTTGGAGAAGGGGCTGCCCACCAAAGGAACCAACCATCTGATTAAAGAATTAGAACTTTCTGTGCGAACCGGAGGTCAGGGCAGATGGAGGGATGGGAGATGGAGTTCAATCACATGGCCAATGATGTGGCCAATCATGCCAATAGTGAAACCTCCATAAAAATCTGTGAATGATGGCGGTGTCTGGATAGCTCAGTCGTTAAGCATCTGCCTTTGGCTCAGGGCATGATCCTGGGGTCCTGGGACTGGGCCCGGCGGCATCGGGCTCCCTGCTCAGAGGGAAGCCTGCCTCTCCCTCTCCCACTCCTTCTGCTTGGGTTCTCTCTCTTGCTGTGCTTCTCTCTGTCAAATGAATAAATTCTTAAAAAAAAAAAATCTGTGAATGATGAAATTTAGAGGTACTTCTTATTAGTAAACATATCAACATACCAGGAGGATGGCACTTCCCAACTCCACAGAGACAGAGACTATGCTGGGACCCTTTTGGACTTGCCCTATTTACCAGTTCATTTGGCTCTCCATCTGTAGTCTCTAAAATAAACCAGTATTCATAAGTATAGCACTTTCTGTATCTTTCTCGCAAATTATCAAACCTGAAGGAAGATTGCGGGAACCACCAGATTTATAGCCAAACTATACTGAAATGCAGGTAGCCTGGAGAATTGGGACATGAAGGTGGCATCTGAATGGGGTCAGTCATCGAGTCCTTAACCTGCAGGGTCTATACTAATTCTGATTAGTTAGAATTCAATCAACTTGTAGGATACCCGTGGTGTCAAGACATTGTGTTGGAATAACACAGTTAATCTGTAAACCAGAAAGGCAAGAGAACAGAGCGTCTGGAAGAAAATACTATTCTATGGCAATGCTAAGATTTGGAGGTTTTGCCTACATACATCTATCTTATACAGCCTTTGTATAAGACGCTTTAGGAGAAGGTCAGAATAATCATTGGCAGTAATGCATCTCAAAGGTATTAGTTTTCATTTCTAATCTATTTCAATAAAATTAGAAATAACAACAAACAAGGACAACAGCAGACCTACCATTCATCTATCATCGGCTCTGTAAATTGCTTATAATTTTGTAGTTCTCAACCTCTCGTGATTAGTATTGACATAGGTACCCTCATCCTTATCTTCCTTTTCCTGTCATTAACTTACTGTGTACAGACACCTGATGGAAATTGGTATGCACAGAATTTCTAAAATATATTTATTTATTTTTATTTTAGAGAGAGAGAGAGAGAGCAAGCAGGGATGGGGTCAGTGAGGGGCAGGGGGAGAAGGAGAGAGAGAATCCTCAAGCAGACTCCCTTCTGAGCATGTAGCTAGATGCAGGGCTCAATCTCAGGACCCTGAGAAGATGACCTGAGCCCTATATCAAGAGGGAGATGCTTAACTGAGTCACCTGGAGGCCCCCTAGTCATACACAAAATTTAGGGTGAAAATAAAGAAATAAGGTTTCATGTCTTTCAACATTATACTATCAAGAGGTGTATTGCAACACAGTAAGGGGAGGTTTACTGTAATTTAAAAATTGGTCAAGCAGGTGAGCACACAAAACAAAAGAATACAGCGGGAACTCCTTTAATAAACCCTGCATTATCCCGCCAGCAGAGCTCCTTTTTTTATGTTTTGGAAGAGCGCCTCCCCATCTGAATGAGTTAAAGAACATCTCACCTTCCTAGTCCTCATCCACTCTCACGTGATGTTCCTCACACAAATTAACTTTACACGTTCACAGGTGTGTCTGCGCCTCTGGTCACAACATTTTAGTATCTTTTACAGTTCCTACAATTATCTAGTCTGACACTTTATTAATTATCACTATACTGCCTCCAGCTTATGCAGAACACAAACTGGGAAACTTTCCAAACTCCTTTTCAGGGGCCCAAGATGCTGAACCTTCTCTGAATTGAGAGAGCTGTGTGCAGATCACTGATGCTGCAAAGGGACTCGCTGACAGGACATGCAGCTTAGTCAAGGGACACCAGAAGTCTCAGGCAAACCCCCCTTAGTACATTCTTTAATGGTATCATCTGTTGCATCCCAGAGATTCATTCTTTCTTACAGCCACAGGAGACCCCCTGCTCTACATTGACCCTAATTACAGACATTAGCACAGTTCCGGTTGAGACTCAACTTGATAGGACTTTAAATTAGTGTTGCCAATAACATTATTATGTTACCTGCATATTCAGTCACTTAATTACTATTGAAATAGAAGGATGCAGAAATAGTTTCTATGTGTGTTTATTAGTATTATTTAGCAATAGCGCCTATGAGAGCATTCTCTGGACATGGCACAAAGGACATTAAAATGCATGAATTCTGCCATCCAGGAACATTCAACTAAAGCCAAGTGAGGTAGGACGAACAGAAAAATAATCATGCACATGGTTAATGAAACCAATTAAATGAGGAAGACAAGACAGTTGATCAAGTTGAGAAAAAAAAAATGTGTTCTTCTGGGTAGCTTGGAAAGATTTTATCATATCTTATTTGTATGTGTCATTCCGTTCTACCAAAATGTATTTATTGAACATTCACAATATACCAGTACCACAGCAGACACTGAGAGTGCTATAAGGTTGAGAAACCACATTCACTAGAATTGTTTCCATCCCATATTGGAGAAGATAAGATAAGCACTGTTTCTCTATGGTCCATAGTAGGATAGGAGTCTCGAACCCAAAAGCCAAAAGGGACTGGATATGGAGTGGCAGAATTAAGCTATATGGATATAAAGAGAGTAAATGGAATAGTCAGACTGTCTAAAAGGTGCAGTAGTCCCTAAGCTCCAGATAAGCATCATCTTATAGGAAAGTGATACAGTATTCTAGTATTCCACATTTTTTTTCAAGATCAGCCAGGAATCAAGATTTTAATTTATAATCTTCTGATTTTTAACTATAGCCCAATACTTTTAAATATATTTACAGGCACCAATTTCTGCCTGGGGGTCATCAGTTTGCTAATTTTGGGAAAAATAATAATTGCCATAAAGCTGAAGGAAGAGAAAGAAAACCATGCAATGAGATTTAGAGCACAGAATGGTAGGACACCTAGGTAGCTCAGTCGGTTAAGCACCTGACTCTCAGTTTCAGCTCAGGTCATGGTTTCAGGGTTGTAAGATCAAGCGGAGCATAGGTCTTCATGTTCAGAGTGGAGTCTGCTTGATATTCTTTCTCTTCCTCTACTCCTCCCTCCACTCATTCTCTCATGCTTTCTCTCAAATAAAACATTCTTTAAAGAAATGAAGAACAGAATGGTTTTCTTTTCATATATTTTATGGTACTGTAAGTGAAAAATTCATGATCCAGTGTTTTCCAGATAAATGAAAATATAGACTATGTTATCAGAATAAGCTAAACAAAATGCACAAGAAGCTTAAAGAGATTACTGGAAAGATGCGGGGCTAGCCCTATGGATTACTGCCAATATTAATAATGCATGTACTATTGCTAACACGAATATAGCAGAGGTGATCACTGTTTTCATGAATGGTCAAGTTTAGAGCCCCAAAAAGCAACAAAATCAGATATGAATTTAGAGCAATTACTCTGGCAGTGGGTAAAAAATGATCTGGATCTGATGACATCTTGAAGTCATTAGCTCTGGTAAGAAGCTCTCAAGGCAATTTGGGCAAGCAATACCAAGAAGTTAAGGATGAAACAAGGGCATAGAGAGGAAGGAACACATTCAAGGGAGACAGTTGATAAAAACAAAAGAATTTAATAATTAGGTCTAAACACTGAGAAACAGGAAGTATACAAAACAATTTTTATTTCAAGTTTTTACCACTGGCTTAATGTTGCTATTACAACTTAAGTCGGGAAAGAGAAAAAAAAAAGCTTATTTTCAGGAAATTTTGAAACATGCCATTTTTAGACATGTTATGATTATAGTCCTTTTACAGTATCCAACAGGGAAAGTTTGATATTTTGTGTAAAAACCTCAAGTTTAAGAGATATATGTAGGAGCTGCCTTATTAATCAGTTACACAGAGCATTAAATAAAAGTTTATATTCAGTGCAAACCCATCCCCTTCAAAGAAAAGGGATAAAATCACAAAACAGCATGTTCTACTAGGAATGGATCAGTAATAATGCAGGTATCACAAGAATTGTTTTACTAATACTTTTATTCTTTAAATGTTCATGTTTTCTTTTTTTTTTTTTTGTACTTTTGTTCAACCTTCCCCACTTGCTGTAATCCTTTCAAGAGTTTATCTGCTCCCTATTCAAACTGTATTTCTCTAAAATATTCTAATTCTCCCTCTTAAACCTTTCCTGTCCTTTTCAGCACAAGTGATTCATCTGACCTTATATGTATGTAATTATATGTGCAGTTCATCTAATCATTGATCACTGTTTCATGATTGCACTTCCAGGGTGTTTGCAACTGCGATTTACATCTTTTATTGCTACAGTAATGCCCCTATTAAGAGGCTCCACTGCAATGATTCACTCTTGTCAGAAACATTATAACTAGAGGTAGAAATAAGATAATGATAGTGTTCCAAGATGTCAGATACTGAAGATCGTGGCAAGAAATCATTAAATACAAACTTAAATGTCAGAAGAACCAGAAAATATAAAATATGCATTTGGATGACTTGAGGTGGAGAGAGAATAGAATGAGAGGAGAAGAATCAGAGATGGGGTTAAAATTAGCACAAACTGGTAAGAAGGACTGGGTTACCTTAAGAGTGAGATACGACAGAAGCATGAGAACTGTCCAGTTTGGGTGAGTATTATTCTAGTTCTTGTAACAAGTTGGTGATAAAAAATATTTATAGGCATCTCTACTTAGAAAAAAATAAATAAATAGAGCAGAAACAAAAAACAAAAAACAACTGGCCCAGGAACTTGAGCTGGATAATGCTCTAAGTCTTAAAGCATAGGATGGTATATCTTTAACAGATAAAGAATAATGGAAACAAGAATGTAGGTCTCTGTGGGGCTATGATCTTTCCTTCCTCTCTGCGCCTCCAACCTACCGAACTCCCTACAGACACACACACACACACACGCACATGCACACACACACACACACACACACACCTTATGTTTAATTAATTTGGGCCATAACCTCCCTCCTTACCAAATCTCATTTTTAGTGTATTGATACCTGATGAAAATGTTAAGAAAAATCATCTCTTATTCTAGAAAAATAAAATATTAATGTTTCAAATATGTGAAGTATATATTACGAATAAGTTTATTTAACACTGCAGTCCATAAAAGACTATTAAATACACATGATGAAGGATTTCAGAAAACAGCTAAATGGATGAGAGGAGGAAAATGGTCACCATGCAGCTAACTGAGTGATACTAGGGCAAAGAAGCTCAACGAAGGCCAGCAAAGAAGGCAAACCAACATGCAGTCCATGGTATGATGCTAAGAATTGGCTCTCCTTCTCTGCCTGTCTTCAAATGAAATGAATGAGAAAGAGGCAAATAGGTTATTTTTTACCCTGTAGCTTTAAACAAAGCCATGATTTCTCTTCATAGCCATAACTGTGTTTATATGCAGGGAACTTTAAAATCAAATATTTTATTGTGTATTTCTTCTTCACATTGTCTTCTCTTAGCTACCCAATTAGTTAGTATAGTGTTTGGATTATATTTCTTTGTGATACCCAGGGTATCCATGTTGCATAAATACAATAGATGGTTTCTTTCTTTTTTCTAAGAACCATGTATCTTATTGATACTAGAATATTTTGTAAAACTAACTCCACAAACTGCCATGGTCCAAGTAGGTAGTTTTTAAGATTAATGAACTGGCACCTACTAACCCCTGTATAGTATATATATTTATTGCTATTTATATTACATCTATCATGTATATATAATATATATTATTTATATTATAGATATCACACATATATTTATTGCTCTATAAATGTGAATGGCCAAATTAATATTTATTGATTTGGGTCATAGACCATACACTAAAACATTTAACAAATTTTTTTTTATTTTTAAGAAGATGGCAAAAACTAATAGTCTCTGAATTCTATTAATAACTTTTAAAAAGGGGCAGACAAGGTGATTTTTGAGGAGAAGCATGTCAATATTCTTCCTCCCCAAAAGTCAATACATTAAAAAGCATTGGCTGGAGAGAGAAGAAAAGGAATATTATAATTTGTATATTTATATAAATTATTTCTTGGAAGTGCAGATGGTGCTATTCTACTGACTCTTCAAATTGTTGGGCTTTCTAATCATCATATTTTAAACATATTTTTCTTTTAAGTGGTTACATTCTGGTGCAGCTGGACTAAAGAATAGGACAACAGAGATATGCAGATGACCTGCAGACCCACGAGCAGATGCTCAACATCACTCATCATCATGGAAATGCAAATCAAAACTGCAATGAAATAACACTTTACACCTATCAAAATGGCAGAATCAAAAAGGTGAGAAATAGTAAGTGTTGGTGAGGATGTGGGGTAAAAGAAACCTGCAGGCGCTATTGATGGGAATGTACAGTGGTGGAGTCACTATGGAAGGGAGTATAGATGTTTGCCATAAAAATTAAAAATAGAGGGTGCCTGGGTGGCTCAGTGGGTTAAGTCTCTGCCTTCAGCTCAGGTCATGGTCTCGGGGTCCTGGGATCAAGTCCCGCATCAGGCTCTCTGTGGGGCAGGGAGCCTGCTTCCTCCTCTCTCTCTGCCTGCCTCTCTGCCTATTTGTGACCTCTGTCTGTTAAATAAATAAATAAAATCTTTTTTAAAAAATTAAAAATAGAAATGCCATATAATCCGGTAACTACACTACTGAGTATTCATTCACTCAATGAAAATGGAAACACTAATTTGAAAAGATACATACACCCATGTGCTTATTTACAGTAGCATTATTTACAAGAGTTACAACATGGAAGAAACCCAAGTGTCCACTGATAAACAAGTGGATAAAGAAGAGATGGCACCAATTTATGTATGAATGTACACACACACATGCATACTCACACTGGAACATTACTTAGCCATAAAGAAAAATGATATCTTGCCATTTGTGACAACTTGGATGGACCTAGAAGATATGCTAAAGTGAGCGAAGTCAGACTGAGAAGGACAAACAAAATATGATTTCACTTATATGTGCAATCTAAAAAAAGAAAAAAATGGACAAAAAGAAAGCAGAAACAAATCCATAAATACTGAGAATAAACTCATGATGCCACAAGGGAGAGCATTTGGGGCTGGGGCGGGGGGGGGGTGATCCTGGTTGAAGGAGAGCCAGAGATTCAGGCTTCCAGTTATGGAATAAGTTATGGATGGAAGGCACAGCATATGAAATATACTCAATGGTATTGTAACAGCGATGTATGATGACAGATGGTAGCTACAACTGTGGTCACCATAGCATAACCTATAGAATTGTCGAATCACTAGGTTATACACCTGAAAATAATGGAAATACTCTTCAATTGAAAAAAAAAAAAAAGAAGAGGGCATATAGAAAGATATGAAAAGTTATGGAAATCCTAAAAATAATCACATCAGAAATTTTCCACATCATGCCTACATCATGGCTTAATATATGTTCAATAGAATGCTTATATGATTGGATGGGTAGACTGGAGCTCTGCAGTAGCAAACTGCTTCAGTCTATTCTTGCTACAATATTCCATCAGGTGAATATTAGAGATTAGGATTTCACAGACCTAATTAATAGGGTCATTACTTTATTTTATTTTTAAAAGATTTTATTTATTTATTTGAGAGAGAGAGAGAGGGAGGGAGAATGAACAGGAGCAGGGAGGGGTGGTAAGAGGCAAAGGGAGAGGAAAAGCAAGCTTCCCCACTAAGAAGGGAGCCTGATGAGGAACTCGATCCCAGAACCCTGGGATCTTAACCTGAGCCAAAGGCAAACCCTTAACCCCTTAACCGACTGACTCACCCAGGTGCCCTGGAGTTTATATTTTAAAGAATTAGATTAATCACAACTTTTCCATCATGACATAGTGCAATTCATGATAGATTTGGCAAATAAAAATACAGGATGCCCCAGTAGATATCAGAATATCAGATAAACAACCAATATATTGTAATATATAAAAATAATGATAAACCATATAAACATGAAAATAACATGAAAAGAATGGACTATCTTATAAGCAGTCATGAAAATAAGTGAACTACAGCTAAATGCAAACTTGCATGAATCACTAACAGAATCCTGAGTGATAAAAGGAAGTATAAGAAGTTGCGGGTTGCCTAATTCCTCTATTTAGAGTTCAAAGCCAATTAAGACTAAATATGGTACTCAGGCAAACACACACACACACACACAGAGTTAGATATTTACCAGAAACCCAAAGATGTAAAAATGATTCCCAGAGACAATTAGTTTAAAAACTGAGTTGTCATTTACTAAATTGCACTTTAATGGTCCAAAGCTAAAAGTTATTCTTTATTGTCCACTTTCTCAGAAAGTGACCCTAAGCTCAGTTGAGGACACCAGGGGTTGTGTGCAACTAAGACTGAATAAATCTCTGTGTTCTTGTTTCCCAATACACACAAGCAACCATTTTCTTACGGTTTAAAGGGAGGAATTTGTGGGTTGTAGAGCATGTGAATACTCGACTTCACACTATAATGACAAACTGTTACCCAAAGTAAAAACACAAATTACACTCCTGTCAGCAATGAGTAAGAGACCCTGTTCTCCACATTCTTTCTAACATTTGGTAATCCCAGTTAAACCTTGCCAAATGGATAGATGTAAAGTGCAATCTCCTTTTTGACCATTATTTTTCTTTTTATGAATTACATTAAGCATTTATTTGTTCACCAACAATGTTTCTTTTTGTAAAAAGTCTACTTATATATTTTGCTCATTTTTCAACAGAATTGGAAGAGTTTGGGGTTTTTTTTTATATATTAGTTACACTATTTTTTTTTTGGTTAATTAATGTTTTTTCCCATGTCTTTATCATTTACTACCTGACATTCTTTTGTATGCTAAAATATCTGTCCGTACACTCCAATTTTAACGTGACGATATAATAAATACAGGATACAAACAGCAAAAAATATAAGGAAGTGATATTTAAAGAAGATTCTGAATATGCAAATTATTTGAATAGCCAAAGAATAACAAGGATTGGGTTTCAGCTTATGAACATCAGTATTTCTGTTAATAAGTTATCTTTTAATAGTCATGCTCAAGACTCAAAATAATAAGTGGATTCTCCATTTCCTTCTCATTTGTCAGTATCTATTTGAAAGCAGAGATATCATACATGACTCTTCCCTCGTAACGCAAATGGCCAGAGTGAAGGAAAAGAGTCATTTCAAATTTATTTTGGCAAATTTATGGTGGCATAGCACTTTCCATTTATTTGGGAAAGAAAGGGCCTGTAGAATCAACTCACATCCACTGGAATGACAATAAGAAACAATCAAAATCTGCCTCCAGATTCATGTCTTGAGCCCAAACTCCCAGCTCAGAAGGACTGGGTTCTTTTCTCCCATCTCATAGTCACAGCCGCCAACATTGCTGGTGTCTTCGCAACTATGCTTAGGAGATCTGTTATACATTTATCAGAAATCCAAAGATGGACACAAAAATAATTTCCAGAGTAAAAAAATTAGTTTAAGAGTTATCATTGACTAACAGGGCATTTTAATGGCCCAAATAAAAAATCTTTCCTTGTATTGTCTCCTTTCTCAGAAATGTTTGTTAATACCTTTAATCTTCTCATGAAATGTAGAGAAGACAAATATCAATAACTTTTCTGTATATATTTCAATCTCCAATGAAGCTTATTTTAAACCAAAGGCATGAAGAATGTATTCAGTTTGTACATTTCTTTTTTGTTGTTTTAATATGAATTTTATTGCATTTGAAAAATCAAGGGAAAATCTTAAGGGATATATTTACAAGATCTTATAGGACAGATGATGCTTTTAAACTTTATTAAATAGGTACTTATGGCTGAATGGGTTCATTACAGACATTTATCTACAATTTTTCCCACTGTCCCTCTTTCTCTTTCTAATAACACTCCTTACTTATTTCTTCTTCTACCAGTTAATAATAGATACATAACAATTAAGAGATTTAAATTTTTTTTCCACTGGACTTTCCAAATGGTAGTGAATGAGTAATTCCACTGAGATAAAGAATAAATGGAAATATCTAAAGAAAAAATGTTGGTGCTCATGAGTACCAATGCAAAGACCCAACGTGAAAAGCTTACACAAAGGAATTCCTGGAAAAGAAACCTGAACCAACTACCAATGAACATATGGCAGGAAAATGCTCAACTTCACTCATTATTCAGTAAAAACATCTTATAGCAATTAAGGGCTATTTTTCATCAGCCAAGTTGATACTAATAAAAAATGTTCATAAGACTGAGAGACAGCAAGAGTAGAGTAGTAGGCAATATCATACACCATTGGTGGACTTAATACAATGTGATAGTATTAAATTTCATATTGACCTTTCTTTTGACACAGCAATACTACTGTATGAATTTAGCCTATATCTACATTTCAAAAATGGTTGCCAAGTATATTCACAAATGTGCAACAGTAAATAAATACATAGTACATGACGCAAAGAAAATCTACATAACTGCTGCTGCCCCTCAGAACAATTTTTTACTTAAACTGCAACCCCTGGAGGATTTTACTAGTTACCAAGCACATTTAGATATGGCCTTAAGATAGACATATACTGGCAACAGGTGTTTGGGGAGAAGGACCATATACGACCATGAAGCTGGGCAGCTGGGGATGCCCTGCCTGCTTCAGGGAAGCCAAGCACCGGGGAACGCTGGGTCAGCTCAGGGTGGAACGAAAACCGCCTCCTTCCCTTATCTGTTATCGCTCCTTTTTCTTCCCAGAAGCGCCCGTTGTTAGATGAGTCCTTTGAATGTGCTTGTTTAACTATAAACTTTATCCTACCCCTTGCTCTTCCGCAAGACCTGACTAATGTTTGACCTTCATTGGTCCTTCTGTTGGCTATTGTTTCTATCCAATAAAAGTGAGACTGTGGAGTTGCACGGGGCAGCAGTCCTTTTCGACTGTTGTCCCCTGCTCCCAGTCTCTTGCAGCTGATTTGTTTGTGCCTAATTCTACTCTCGTCGCCGGCCGGAAGCGGCACATAACCACTAAATAATGTTAGACAAAAACAAAAGGTTTCATGTAAACAGATCCTCAAGTTACACTATTAAGTTGATAAAAAGTGTAGACTCTCCATGTTATTGGCATTAAATACATACACACACATACATAAGAGTGCATATATTTAGAAATATATTGTTTATGTACAGACCTATGAAGATGTACAGACATCTTCATTGATATTACCTGGTACCAGTGTATACATAGACATACTCAAAAAGGATAATGAGTAATATGGAAGGAAGCTTTTATTTTCACTGTGTAGGCACATGTGTAGCAACTCTGTCTAATACTACTTTCTGTGATGATGGAAATATTTGTTTGTACATAGTCTAATGAAGTAGCCATTGGTTCCATTTGGTTATTAAACACATGAAATGAGGCTGATGTGACAAAAGATAGGTTTTTAAAATTCCATATGATTTTAATTAATTTCAAAGTAAATATAAATAGCCACATGTAGCTAATGACTCTCAGATAATTCAATAAGCTGTTTATAGTTTCTAACCATATATTTTCATTCGATTGTGTTTAGAAATGTCAATGAGAGAGATTAAGAATATCTGTATTCTTTATTATATTTTATCAAAATATCCACTAAACATCAATATTTTAAGGACATATATAAATTATGGAATGGCCAAGGGAAAAAAGAAGACCATAGGACTATATTACACAAATATAAACTCTGATTTATTCAAAACTTATAAAGGTAAGTGCTTCGTTCCTAACAAAGAGCACTTACAATGTGAATTTGTTTTTATCTTTAGGAAGAACATATGAGGGCATATGTAAGGATACAAGATTACTGTGTATTTATATGAATTAAATCTTAGTTTACCACTCCTCTTATAAAAAATAGAATGTTTGTCTAAGTATTTTTCTTCTAAAATAAATACCACATGGTATTGCCAAAGAAAATGATATGCATAATCTCTTATTCTTTTTTTTTAATATTTTATTTATTTATTTGACAGAGAAAGAGATCACAAGTAGGCAGAGCAGCGCGCAGAGAGAGAGTGGGAAGCAGGCTCGCTGCTAAGCAGAGCGACGGATGCAGGGCTTGATCCCAGGACCTGAGCCCAAGGCAGAGGCTTAACCCACTGAACCACCTAATCTTTCATTCTGAATAAAATCTCTCATTCTGAATAAAATATGATTCTACCTCTTCTTTAGGTAGAAATACATATTTGTATCATAATTTACATTTTAAAATTATAATGCAATTATTCATTTATCTTGGGTATTCTTTTCTTTCTCAATGTTTGGTTAAAATCAATAGTATATACAACTGAGTCCTGAGAACATTTTTTAAAGTTCCAAAAATAAGAGAGAACTATTTAAAGATAGTTCAGGTATTTTAAAGTAGGCTGGAAAAGGTTCATAATGTCAGACAGCATAGCTGGTAAAGGGTAGGATTTTCATCACAGTCTCCACAATTCATATATTAACCCTTGATCATTGATTATTTGCAATAACACTAGGAAACTACAATCATTCAGTTAAATCAAAAAGTCAATAATCCAAAATAAATAGATGGATGGGGGGATGAGTGGAAGGAATGAAGGAAGAAAGGAAGAAATGTTGGTCAAGACAGTTGTCTATTTTTTTCATGATGAAAATTGTTTTGTTATTTTACACAGAACATCTAATTGAAATGGGAATAGACTATTATACTTAGTTATATTATCCTGGGGAATTCCTTATATTCCCTCCTATTTCAGTAAAACTGAATGTAGAATATAAAATGAATGTAAAAGTTTAAAGACAGAGAAGAGACATAGGAAGAGGAAAAAATAGTAAGTAAAAACTTCTTAATTTAATGAAAAATAGTAATGTAATATATATTCAAGAAACTCAACAAATTTCAAATCAAATAAATTCAAAAGTATGCTTCCCTAATCACAAATTGTCAAAAATCACAGTAAAAATTTCGGCAACGAGAAAAACAACATATCACACAGTAGTAGCTAATTTTTCTTAAGAAATCGTAGATGTCAGGGGCACCTGGGTGGCTCAGTGGGTTAAGGCCTCTGCCTTTAGCTTGGGTCACGATCCCGGGGTCCTAGGATTGAGCCCTGCATCGGGCTATCTGCTTGACCTCTCTGCCTGCCTCTCTGCCTACTTGTGATCTCTGTCTGTCAAATAAATAAATAAAATCTCCAAAAAAAAGAAAAAAAAGAAACTATAGATGTCAGATGTGAGGATGGCATTTTCAAAGTACTGAAGGAAAAACACCATCAACAAATAACTCTATATGGAACTAAAAACACTCTTTCAAAATTCAGAGAAAATTAAGCATGTCAAGATTTAAAAAAACAAAAACAAAAATAAAAACAAAAAACAAAACCAAAACAAACGAACAAAAAACTGAGAGCATTTGTAACTACCAGACCTGTACTCCAAGAAATACTAAATACTAGAGTATTTACTAATACTAAATACTAAAGGGAGTACTTCAGGCTAAAATTAAAGGACACTAGCCTATAACCTGAATCCACACGAAGAAACAAAATAACCCAGTAAACTTACCTGCATGGAAATTATGAAAGGCAGCAAATACACTGTAACTCCTTTCTCCCCTATATATTTAAGAAGATAGCTACACAGGGATGCCTGGGTGGCTCAGTTGGTTGAGCAGCTGACTCTTGCTTTCAGCTTAGGTCATGACTTCAATGTTCTGCGATCCAACCTGCATTAGGCTCCCTGCTCACCAAGGAGTCTGCTTGAGTTTTTGCCCTCTAACCCTCCTCTCACTACCTTTCTCTCCTTCTCTAAAATAAATAAATAAGTCTTTAAAAGAAAGGAAGATGATTTCATAAACAATAATTATAAAATTGTGTAGTTAGGCTTAAAATGTATAAAGACATAACTTGTATGACAATAAAAATGCAAAGGAGAGAGAAGAAATGGAAATATGTTGGTACCGTTTTTGTGTACTACTTCCATCTGAAAATACACCAATTGTAAACAAATATGTACTTGATAACAGAGTTCCAAAATACATAAAGAAAAATCAAAAGAATTGAAGGGAAAAATGGACAGTGTAGCAGTAATGATTAGACTTCCTGACCCCAATTTTATTAGTAGATAGAACAACTAGGTGAAAGATCAATAAGGAAAAAGAAGACTTGAACATTATAAAGCAAAAAATCTAACAGACAAATCATTAGCAGAATATATATTCTTAGGAGATGCACACAGAACACTCTCTAGGGATAGACCATATGCTAAGTTATTGGTCGACCTTAAAATTCATATGAAACACTCTCTAGGAAGACCATATGCTAAGTTACTGGTTGACCTTAAAATTCATATGAAACACTCTCTAGGGATAGACCATGTGTTAATTTATGGGCTGACCTTAAAATTCATCTGAAATGAAAGGGACTCTGAATATTCAAAATAAGAAGAATAAAGATCAGGTACTCACACATCCTGATTTGAAGTCACAAAACTTATCAAAAAGCTACAGTAATCAAGACTGTGATAATGGCATAAAGATATAAATTAATATAATAGAGAGTCCGGAAATAAATCTATACATTGTGGTCAACTAATATTTTATAAGGGTGCTAAAACCATTGAATGTGAATATCTTTTCAAACAATATTGCATGGACAAGTGATTACGCACATGCAAAAGAATGAATTTGGATACCCTACTTCACATCATATACAAAGGTAACTCAAAACAAACCACAGAAGTAAACATAAGAAAAAATTATAATTTTTTTTTTTTTAAGATTTTTACTTTTTATTTGACAGAGAGCAAGGGAGCACAAGAAGGGGGAGTGGCAGAGGAAGACGGAGAAGCAGACTTCGCACTAATGCAGGACTTGATCCCAGGACCCTGGAATTATGACCTGAGCCAAAGGCAGATGATTAACTGACTGAGCCACCCAGTGCCCCCAAATCATATTTTAGGCAAAAACACAGTGGTATATCTTTATGGTATTGGGTTAAGCAATAGTTTCTTAGATTAACAATAAAGGATGTTAAGACAAAAGAAAAATAGATATTATTTTATTTCATTGAACTTAAAATATTTTGTTCATCAAAGGATACCACTCAGAAAGTAAAAGATTACGCCTGTGAGAAATGATTTGCAAATTTCATATATGACAAGGAACGTGTATTTTGCATATATAAATAGACACTTAAAATTTAGCAGTGAAAAGACAGTTAAAGTCTAGTTAAAAAAATGGGCAAAAGGGGCTCCTAGGTGGCTCAGTGGGTTAAGCCGCTGCCTTCGGCTCAGGTCATGATCTCAGGGTCCTGGGATCGAGTCCCGCATCGGGCTCTCTGCTCAGCAGGGAGCCTGCTTCCCTCTCTCTCTCTCTGCCTGCCTCTCCATCTACTTGTGATTTCTCTCTGTCAAATAAATACATAAAATCTTTAAAAAAAAAATGGGCAAAGGATTTTAACAGAAATTTCTCTAAGGATATTCAAATGGCCAGCCAATAAGTACATGAAAACATGCTCAACATCATTAGTAAGTGAAGGAATGCAAATCAAAGCCACAGTGATATGCCACTTCTCACACATTAAAATGGCTTCAGTAAAAAAGACAGGAAGAAGCATTGACAAAGATGTGAAGAAATCTGTTTCCTCTTATACTGCTAGTGAAAAGGTAAATAGCTGCAACCACTTTGGAAAGTATTTCATAGTTCTTCAAAAGACTAAACAATGAGTTACCATATGACCCAGAATTATACTCTTCAATAGTGGAAGTACATCAAGAACAATGAAAATATGTGCTTATACAAAACTCGCATACAAATGTTCGCAGAAGTATTATCCATAATAGCCTCAAAATGAACCTATTGAGGGGACCTGAGTGGCTAAGTGAGTTAAGTATCAGACTCTTGATTTTGGCTCAGGACATGATCTCAGAGTTGTGAGATTGAGCCTTGAGTCAGACTCTGTGCTGGGCTTGTAGCCTGCTTAGGGTTCCCTCTTTCCCTCTCCCTCTGACCCTCCTCTCAACCATCAAAAAAAGAAAGAACCAATTCAAATGTCCATTAACTAATGAGTGGATAAACAAAAGTAGCATATCACGCAATGGAATACTATTAACAACAAAAAAGAATGAAGTATTGATATATCCTAAAACATAAATAAACTCTGACTTATTATACTAAGTGAAAGTACTCATAAAAGACCACATACTGTGTATTTCATTTACTTGAAATGTATAGAATACACAAATCTGCAGAGATACGAAGTAGACTCATAGTTGCAGGAAGCCACAGAGGGAGAGTTCAGGAGAAGGACTGCTAGTGTGTTGAGGTTACTTTAGGGAGAGCTGAAGAAAATTCTAAAATTAGGCTGTGATGATGGTTACACAACTCTGAGAGTATACTAAAAACAATGACCTGTACATTTCAAATGGTAAAAATTATGGTATGTAAAGTATCTCTCAAAAAAGCTGTTACAAACACGCACTCCCCCCAACACACACACTCATACACACAGGAGAGTCGGGGTGGGGAAGAAGAAGAGGAAGGGGAGGAAATTAGGAAAAAAAAAAAAAAAGAAAAAGAAATTGAAGAGTACTGTGATGAAGTCATATGGTTTAGTGATATTTCCTTGGTTTATTTAATTTCTTTCCCAATTGCTAAAATTATATTTTAATTCAGCTCTAGTTTTCCCATTAGCCAAAAGTTAGAAAAAAAAATAATTATAGGAGTCATATTTCACTTATCATATGTCATTAATTAAGAGATGACTAGATTTTCCTGAAACTAATATGGAAGAGACATTTCTTTCATTGTCTAATAAGAGATGAATAGATTGGAGGATGAAATAAAGCTTCTTGTATGTATATATATTTCTTAGATATCCTATGAGTTAACAATGTGCCAAAATAACAAAAATATTTTGCAAAAAATCAAGTAACTGTTTCCTGTCTTTCAGTCTTTGCTTGAAATAAATACTTTCATTTCAAAAATTAGAAGATCTTTTTACTTGCTTGCAATCTGATGGGCTCACACTTTTAGTGAGTGGGGAAAATTATTAGTTTGGTTTATAAATTATCCTTTTTGCAGCTGATTCAAATTTTAAGAGAGTTAATTAAATTTCATTTTTCTCCTACATTCTTTCATGGACCACTGTGAATCAAATATTTACGTAAATGATAGTATGTTGAAAAAGAAATTAATCTGATTAATTAAAAAAATGTGTACTAAGTGTCTACTTAGGGCTATGCCATCATTGTTCTAGTTACTGAAAATATAATACTGAGTAAATCCTGGTTGTCCTCTTCTCTTCAGATTTTCATAAACGAGTAAGAAGTTTAATGAAAGGTATAAAAATGTATCATCATGGCTTAATCAAAATATCAAAATTTATCTTTGAATAGCTTACATATTTCTGGATTTCTAAATCAATACAGCTTCATTAAATATGGCAACCATCTATTTCACTCTTTTGAAATTAAAGTTTTATTTAAGATTTCAATCGAGGAACCTGATATTCTCTATAGAAAACCCAAAAGACACCACAAAAAAACTGCTGGAACTGATACATATATTCAGTAAAGGTACAGGATACAAAATCAGTATACAGAAATCTGTTGCATTCCTATACATCAATAATGAAGCAGCAGAAAGAGAAATTAAGAAATCAATCCCATTTACAACTGCACCAAACACCGTAAGATACCTAGGAGTAAACCTAACCAAAAAGGTGAAAGGCATGTACTCTGAAAACTAAAACACTGATAGAAGAAATTGAAGATGACACAAAGAAATGGAAAAACATTCCATTATCATGGATCAGAAGAAAAAAAATTGTTACAATGTCTGTACCACTCAAAGCGATAAACACACTTAATGCAATCCCCATCAAAATACCCACAGAATTTTTCGGAGAGCCAAAACAAACAATCCTAAAATTTGTATGGGACCACAAGAGATCCCAGACAGTCAAAGCAAACTTTAAAAAAGAAAAGCAAAGCTGGAGGCATCACAATTTCAGATCTCAAGTTATACACAAAGCTGTAATAACCAAATAGTATGGAACTGGCACAAAAATAGTAGGCACATAGATCAACAAAACAGAACAGAAAACTCAAGAATGAACCCACAACTATATGATCAATTAATTTTCAACAAAGCAGGAAGGAACATGTCTGGGAAAACCAGACAGCAATATGCAAAAGAATGAAACTGGTCCACTTTCTTAGCACCATACACAAAAACAAATTCAAAATATATTTAAGACCTAAATGTGAAACATGAAACCATAAGAATCCTAGAAGAGAACACAGGCAGTAACCTCTTTTACATCGGTTGTAGCAACTTCTTTCTAGACACTTCTCCTGAGATAAGGGAAATAAAAGCAAAAATAAACCGCTGGGATGTCACCAAAATAAAAATCTTTTGCAGAGCAAAGGACACGATCAATAAAAGTAAAGGCAAGCTATGAAACTGGAGAAGATATTTGCAAATGACATATCTGATAAAGGGTTAACATCTAAAATATATAAGGAAATTATACAAGTCAATACCCCAAAATGAATAATCTAGTTTAAAAATGGACAGAACACGTGGAATAGACATATATCCAAAGAAGACATTCAGATGGCCAATAGACACAAGGAAAGATGTTCAACGTAATCAAATCTGTAATGAGCTGTCACATCACATCATATCAGAATGACTAAAATCAGTAACACAAGAAACATGAGGTGTTGGGGAAGATGTGGACAAGGGAAATACTTTTGCATTGTTGGTGGGAATGCAACTGTTACAGCCACTCTGGAAAACAACATGGAAGTTCTTCAAAAAAATAAAAATAAAACTACCCTCTGATCCAAGAGCCACACTACTAGGTATTTACCCAAAGAACACAAAAATAGTCATTCAAATGCATCCCCAAGGTTGATAGCGGCATTATATACAATAGTCAAATTATGGAAATAGTCCAAGTGTCCACTGGCTGATGAAAGGATGAAGAGGATGTGGGTGTGTATATACAATGGAATATTATTCATTCATAAAAAAGAATAAAATCTTGCCATTTGTCACAACATGGGTGGAGCTAGAGTATTATGTTAAGCGAAATAAGTCAGAGAAAGACAAATACCATAGGACTTCACACATACGTGGAATTTAAGAAACAAAGCAAATGAGCAAAGGGGCTGGGGGCGGGGAAGGAGAGAAGGAAGCAAACCAAGAAACAGACTCAACTATAGAGAACAAACTGATGGTTACCAGAGGAAAGGTGTGTGGCATGATGGGTAAATAGGCAATAGGGACTAAGGAGTACACTTGTTGTGACGAGCACTGGGTGTTGTATGGGAGTGTTGAATCACTATACTGTACATCTGAAACTAATATTACATTATATGCTAATATGAATTTAAATGAAAACTTTAAAAAAGTACTGAGTGGTCCAATCAACTATAATTAAAATAGTACGCTTTTAAAAAATAGTCCGTTTTTAACTAGAGTGAAATAAGTCAGTCAGGGAAAGAAAATTATATGATCTCCCTGATATGAAGAATTTGAGAGACAACGTGGGGGATTTGGGGAGTAGGGAAGGAAAAAATGAAACAAGATGGGATTGGGAGAGAGATAAGCCGTAAGAGACTCTTATGTCTTAATCTCACAAAACAAACTGAGGGTTGCCGGGGGCGGGGTAGGGAGAGGGTGGTTGGGTTATGGACATTAGGGAGGGTATGTGCTATGGTGAGTGCTATGAAGTGTGTAAACCTGGTGATTCATAGACCCGTACCCCTGGGGCTAATAATACATTATATGCTAATAAAAATTAAAATAAAAAAACTGTCCATTTTTAACATCCAGGAGATGATGGATTGAATTTGTATATTCTATGTAAACTTCCTAATTTGCCACTAATTCTTTTTGACCAAGACACAAAAACTACTTTACTATACTGTTATATACAAAAACAAATATAAACACACATATAACAACTGAACAGTAACTAGATCCTAATGTCAAGATTTGTTGGAAAACATTAAAATAGAATTGATGACTTAATGCCATTTAAAGACTTAAGACACAATGGTGATTCCTCCATTTCTGAAAGATACAAAGCAATTAGACAAAGACCTGTCTGCTCTATTCTCAAAGAAATCCTTGATCTACATACTTTGCCTCTTTTCTGTTAGTCCATTCTAGTTCAAGCCCTGAATCTTCTCTCCTTGGCAGAAATACCATTGCTGTAGCCTTTAACGTGGTCTTATGATTTCTGCTTTAATATTTCTAGAATATATCCCTTACATAGCAGAGTGTTCGTTTAAGACGTGACTCAGAGGGGGTGCCTGAGTGGCTCAGTGGGTTAAGCCTCTGCCTTCAGCTTGGATCATGATCACAGGGCCCTGGGATTGAGCCCCACATCAGGCTTTCTGCTCAGTGGGGAGCCTGCTTCCCTCTCTTTCTCTGCCTGCCTCTCTGCCTACTTGTGATCTCTTTCTGTCAAGTAAATAAATAAAATGTTTTTAAAAAAATAAAAATTAAAAAAATTAAAAGTGACTCAGATATCACCACTTTCTTTAAAGTGTGCCTATCGCTTATAAAACAAAATATCAGCCTACAAACCATAATTTTTTTTTTTTGTAATTATTCCGCTGGGTTCATCCAGCACCATTTTCTATATTCCCCATTACTTATATATTTTCTATTCTGAAAATAGATCTATACCGTTCCCACCTAAGGTTCTTTGTAACTCTTCTTCTTTGAGCCTGCAAAACTCTTCAACATGATCTTGGAATGTTGCCTCCACAGTGCACCTTTCCTGGACACTTGATCCTTTTTGCTAAACTTCACTCCATGTTTTTTCCCCCCCAAGGACTTAATGCCAGTTGCAATTGCTTGTATTTGAACTTGAGTACTTCTTTTCAATTTGACAAGGCTGCCTTATACAACATGTATCCCCAGAACCTGGAATCTTATCTGATACATAGGAGGGGCTCAATAATTTGTTGGCAAGTGAATTAATAAATTAAGACACAATGAATCATTTTAACAAAGATGAAGCAACATTATAAAAACAGAGAGCGAGAAAAATTCCTGTAAACTCTTAAGACAAGGAAGAATCTCAAATGTAGACTAGATTTTTTCAGACACATTCATCAAAGGATAAAAGAGAAGAAAGCAGAGTGGTAAGTGGCTTGGTATTTGCATGTGTGTGCATGTGTGCGTGCGTGTGTGTGCGTGTGTGTGTGTGTGTGTGTATAATGCAGACAAGGTTGTTTCTCTTTGTTTACATAGGCAGCACTTCCAAAAGAACTGAAAATAATGGAAAGAATGATAACAGAGGAGAGTCACTAAAAATCCAAAATATGCTAAAAACAAATATGGTGACTTCAGCCAAGGAAAGACAACTGAAAGAATTTAAAGCACATTTTCCTTTTATTTATTTTTTTTTCTTGTCCATTCAGTATCCAGTGCTTTTCCACTCAATGTCTACTGCTTTCTTACTGATTAGTTGTTGGTAAAACACACACACACATATAAACATATATATTTAATTCAAGTATCTTTTGTAAAAGTTTTGTATAATAAATACACAAATACTTATAGGAACTTCTTATACAATAATATTAAGGAATTTTAATTTATTTTGCCTTTTCCTTAAAAGGGATTTTGAATGAAAAACTCATCTAGGTATATTAGAAGCAACATCAGACTAAGAGTCAAGGAATTTATATTCTAGGCTTAAGAATCTGCTAGAAGCATTGAGCAAGTCACTTTATTTCTCTGGGTCTCAGTTTCTTTTTATTGAAACTGAAGTGGAAGACAGGGAGAATGCTTTCTAGCTCTATAATGGGCTGCCATTATCGCTTAATGTTTGCTGAATGCAGAATGCCCTACATTATGTTCCATAAACAAACCAAAATACTGATTTATTATATTCACAGCGTAATAGGAAAATACCTGTACACTTTACTATAAATGATTACAAAGTTCTGCTAAATGCATAGTTCTCCATTAACAAAGCTGCACAGACCAACGTATTTGGAAACTCTGAAACTCAAAGAAAAAAAAAAAAAAAGAAGAAAGAAAAGGAAGAAAATCCCAGTATCATCAACTTGAAAACCTTCAAAGGTCTCTTAAAGTGCATTATTCTTGCTCAAATTCCACCATGAATTAATAGAAGAATCTGGGTATTTCATTATTAATATTTTTAAAAATGTCTAATTGGCTTTTCATGACTGGGAGGTAGCCAAATATAAAATACTTCTGAAAGAAAATGAAAGGCAGAAATATTCATCAGATGGTCAAGGGCATATAACCAGAGCCTCAAACTACTCAAAACAGGCTGATTGGTCCTAGATACAATTCAGAGCATTGACCTCTCAGGAAGCTAAATTACAAAATAATTGTAATATAACTGCAATAAATCTGGTTTCTAGCTAGCTTCTCATCCTGTCTGACACACACCAAAATAATTTATACCCCCCAGCCCCAGGGATAATAATAAGAATCTTTAAAGAAGTAAATCTGGAATTATAAAATTTCATTGCACATATTTAAGAGGATATATTGGATATAATTGAAACAAGCTCTTTTTCAACGGGTTAAATAAGTGAGTTTAGTAAGGAGTGGTATTTTACTCTATACAAAGGAGACTTTTAGATATATTATTTAGGAAATTTCGGTTTCTGTCAAGAATAACATTTAAGAATCCTCATAACAATTAATAAAGATGTAGATATAGTTTTGTTAGTAACAACACTACTGAGGACAAAAATGCTTTACCATCCAAGGTACCGGATCCCAGTGAGTAAGTGTGTTTGTAACATCTGTTTCCTGGATCATTCACAGAGCTAATTAAGGATGAAATAGACTATGGAGGGGTCTCTCTTATCTTTCTCACCTGTGTGGAACTGCATGAATAACTGTACGAATTTTAGAGCAATCATGTCATACTCACAAACATATGGAGGTAAGAGTATCTGCTCTCACATTTTGAATTTGTTCTTGAGGAGACTTCCAGGGTGAGGATCAAAATTTTTCTTTCTAATTTTTCTGTTTTGACAACCATCACTTTTGGAAACCATGCAAGAATTCATTTTCACGTTCATTCAACTTAAAGAAAATTTTAAACAAACTAAATATTCATAGTCGATTCAAAGTCCTCTTTCCTAAGTGAATATAAAAGAAATATTCCAATCTTTTCTGAAAAATGTTACATTATTTCTGTTCCCTTGAATGTGCAGAGATGGTATGTATAAAGTTTGATACTTCTTTGAGGACTAAGAGATGGAAATTATCTAAACAGTCTAATTAAATATAATGATCTTTTTTAAAATGAATACTATGGGTGTAAAGGAATCTAAATATTTTCAATAATTATTTTTAATTTTAAAAAAATGACAGAAGTATGAATGTATCCAATGGTAGGGAGAAGTTACAGGGTAGAAGAGAGGTATGCCTAGTCTGAAGACAAATAAATTTAATTATTTATAAACATGATACAAATAATATATTGTTAAAGTAAAGAATTACACTGCCTGAAACACCAAGTAGTCATCAGTTTTATCTTCTAAGCTTAAAGAAAATCATTCGTTTCTTGGTCAAAGGAGCTGGCAATAGCCAGTAAGTGATACCAACTTGCCGGAACAACAATAAAATGTCTCGATTAGAGATATCCCCAGAAAACCTAAGAAAACTGGGGTCATACTTTTAGCTTGTACTCTGCACTAGCCAAAGAAAAAAGTCCAAGGGCACGTGATTATATTCATGCGTGCTGGTCTTCTTCCCAGATCTATCCATAAAAAGAAGAAACGTGTCTCAAGAAAAAGAAGCTGAAAGCTTCAGATTAAAATCTCTGACAAAAAGAACCATAGTTTTGATCTCACCTTGAAAAAACCACCTTTGAATCATCTCATGGTTTCCTTGGTATCCCTGCCTCGAACTGGATTTTGTAAATTTGGCACTACTGACACTTTCAGCTAGGTCACTTTGTTGTTGTGGTAAGGAGCTCTCTTGACCATTGGGAGTCCCATGGCACACTCCCCACCTCCAGCCCTAACTACCAACAATCTCCAGAGTTGCCAATTAACTCCTGATGGCAAAATACCTAGGTCTGGGAACCATGGGTCTAAAGAAAGAAACAGTATTGTGTACACAGCAACTGTGTAAGTGTGTAGTTCCTGTGACTTCATTGGCCAATCAGTATTGTTATCCTACTGATATCATTCACTTATGAGGATACCAACACATACATACTGTCATAGCCATATCTTAAAAAACAAACAAACAAGCAAATGCTCCACGATTAGAGCCAACATGTAAAGCCAGATGGCCAGTCAGAACTTCCTAATAACATTTCTGTAGTTCAATTTTTTTCCGAGTTTTTTTTGTAAATTCCAATTAGTTAACATACAGTGTAATATTTTCACTTTTATCTATAGTTTCAGGTATAGAATTTAGTGATTCATTGTATATACAATACCGAGAGCTCATAAAAAATGCCCTCCTTATCTTTATTTCAAATTTTAAGACATGAAATTTTGGGTGCCTCTATCTAATAGGTATTTCCTGGTACTATAGATATTTTTTTCCATAGGGCATTGATTTCCTTAAACATGAATTAGAAAATAAGTTCCTTGATATCCTGGTGGTAAAATAGAGTTGGATCTATTCCCTCCACCCCCACATACCCGGTAGCAGAACAAATTAAAAATAAACAAATAAAAATATAATGATGGCATGCAAGCCAACAGATGCTATCTCTAGGCCTAAGTCAATAAATACTCTGTAGTTCTAATTAAACTTACTATCTTGGAATGTCCTATAAAAAGATAGCTAGGCCCCAAAAATGTGTAGCTAACATTTTCCCTGGAATTATTCTACTGCCAAATATGAATTTCTTCCCTCTGTTTTGGGCTATATTTATAGCATGTTTTTAAAAGCTTGCAAGATATTCAGAATCAAAAAGACATGAGACTCTTATCCATCAGTCACCCATTTCCATATAAGTGCATTAGACACCGCTTTTCCAATTCCTTTCTTATTTCCAAAAGTGATTTGATAGAACTGTTTATGGCTGCTGGTGTTTTCTGCTAAGACCACTGGTGATATCCAATTTACTGACAGTAAAAGGAGTACATACAGCTATTACTTATGAAACATTTCCTCATTATGTCACTGTGAATGAAGTTTTGTTTGAAATAGTTCTGGCTTTAAGAGATAACATTTTCAAACACTTAAAAATGATTAAGAGCAGTTTTGGGGCTAAAGCACTTCTTTTGCATAACTCTTCTTCAAAAAGTTATATACCCTTTAATTTCCTCCTTCATTAGAAATCCACCTATCTGGAATCCAAAAGAAGCCTTAGGACAATTATTTCAGGAAAATGATTTACTTTTGTTTTATTTTTGACAGCTATGTCCAACATTACTGTTTCTCATAGAGTCTGCTAACCATGATTACATAGCTAAAATTACCCACTATTCATATTTAAAATGTTTTTAAAAGGGGAAATGACAAGGTGGTGTTATCTTAATTTTTAAAATAAACTGACTGTCGCATCTTAGAAAAATATGTCCTATCAAATAATAGGCTATTATGGTATCACATTTCTATCAATAATTTGTTTATTTTCTTAATTGACTTGGCACTTTTATTACAAAGCTTTCATAGTGATCTTAGTCAATTAATTATGATTCTAATTAAAATACTGATAATTGCTTAATGAAAAACCTGAAGTATGAATAAAATTCTTATGCCCCAGTAAAAGATTTTTTCCAACAGAATGGCCTTCAAGAGAAAATAAATCCAAACTTTAGCCTAGCAGGAGCTTTGAAAACACAACTACATTTAATAATTCTGTCTTGGAGTGGGGAGGAAATTATATTAAATGAGTTCCCCTGAAGAGATGTGGAATCATGGTATTTGCATTTTTCATTTTTTACAGTTTTGAGTTAACTGGTTACAAATATATGCCACACTCCAATCCCTTATCCGTGCACCGCACCCCCCTCACCCCCCACCACTGAATTCTGACACCGCTAGGACTTATAGATTGCTTAATTATCTGTGTTGTGAGATAAATGTCTTTAGGGAACCTATGAATCTTAAAAGATCAGTAACTCCGAATATTTGCTAAATATGACTCTGTGGTAATTAAGAGTCATTGCCTACATAGAAGAGAGTAGAAACAGACCTCAAAAGGATTTAAAAAGATTAAGCACACACGCACAAAGATAAAATGGTATTAATCAGCACATGGAGAAACTACAATGAGGTGAGCTGGGGCTGGTGTGAGGGACCAACAAAAGAACTGGGATCATGGAGTAAAGCCACAAGATTTTATCTGTTTTTGTTTATTTTTTGATGTATCATAGAGGCTAAAAAGTAAGGACCAAATGTTGAAAAAAAAAATACTTAATCTGTGACCACAGCGAAGACCTCGATCACCTGTATGAAAGGAATGATCAGTAAGCATTAATCACATAACTGAATAATCATATACTGAGTGTCTACACCTAACTTAAATGCTTGGCCATTGAAGGACCATACTCCACCTCAAAAATGATACTTTATGATTAAAAAAAAAAAGAAATGTATTTAGTTTATTTCCCCAAACTATTTTTATTGAAAATCAATCATACTGACTTTAATCAGCAAATCTTGAGCATATCTTCTCCTCATTACCAATCCCTGCTCTCTGCCTTCTGTCCTTCCGCTGAGGGCTTTTTCTTTCCCGTTGATTTCACCATACTGTGATGATTCCTTAGCTTTTTCTCTAGTACCCTGAGGACCATCCAATTAAGAAATAACAGACTCTGCTCTACACTATTTATTAAACTTTTTCATTAGGGTTAGTATTATTTGCCCCAAGGAAATCCATATTTTTAGAAAGCGAGCAATATGGCTTCTATAACTCTCGGCATTTTATGAGGGCTATAAAGGGTTGCATTCAGGGTAGCTGTTTCTCTAATATCTGTGAATTAACTAATTAGTTTAAAAACAAAAAGCCCTTATCTTGTTAGATGTTGCTTTAATTACTAAAATACATTAACTGTTTGGTTTAATTTAGCCTAACAGATGTGTAACTATATAAGCACTTCCTGATTTCAATTACTATATTTTCTTAATATGTAAAAACACTAAACAACAGAAGTTTCCAGTCCATCTCTTCCACCTGGCCATCCTAAAAAAAACGTGAAGTCTACATGACTCTTCCAAATGTACAAGTAGAGATAAGTATAAAAAAAAAAAAAGGAGCTGATGATTTGCTTATGATTTAATTTGCATGGAAAATCCTCTGAGGCCTCGAAGAATGTTTTCTCTGTATCCTATGAAGTCATTTAATAGGCAATGTACTGAACCTTTGGTTATATAAAACCGTCGGCGAATAACTGCACACTATTTTTCAGTGATGTTTGATAGCTAAATTTTGAATATCTGCAAAAGTTAATTCATTAACACTCACTCTGTAGGCAATCATGGGTAGATCCAACTTTAACAAGACTGAGTTTACAAGAAAGACAGAATTCATATTCTTTTGTAAGAGTACAATAAATGCCTTCTGTTAACACTGTCAGGTTAACCAGTGGTTCTGGAGAAGTAAAACGGAAATGATAGAAGCCTAAATCATAAAACACATCAACCCAGCAAAAAACCAGTTTTAGAAAGTCTGCCTTCTGCTTGATCCAGAAAACTACAACAAAATTAGAAGTCAGAGAAAATGAAAAGTGAAGTGGGAGAAAAAGGTTGTGATAACCTGTGTTAGATTTGTTTTTTTAAATCTTGACATTCATGTGAGTGATCTTACATAGGAAATATTGGAAGAAATATTCTCGGGAAATTTTATTCTTGGAAACATTTACTCTTTGACTAAAAAGGGGAGATACGAAGATAAATGGGGAAAAATGAAGCAGATAGTCACATGGGCATTTCCTTTTAATAGATGTACTGATTCTAATGATATGCCAAGCTCTAACTTTTTATCTGAAATGTTTTGCAGGTGCTGGAGCTAAAGAAGGATAAAGTTATGTGCACCTTGAGAGCATTCTAAACAATACTGAAATGCATAAAGTAATTAATTTTTCATTACTTACAAAAGTTGTGTTTTCCAATAATAATGTGGTGGCATTTGTTTCTATATTCAGCTTAATGACATGTCCATTCTCGCTTTTATACACCACATCTGTATCTGCAACAAAAAAGATATTAACAATTGACAAACACATTGACTAGGTAATATAATAAACTGTAGAGGAGAAAATGTACATAATAAGCAGACACTTTAGAACAATCACTGTTACCCTTTAATAACCTGAGCAAATTTTTGTGCTTGGCTCACATTAATCTTCTTTAACGATCAGGAAGCCTGGCTAAGCACATGGTCTATTGTGCGGTGAAAACAGGGTTAGTGAAAGAGGCCATACAGGTTTCTGGCTTAACAACTGAAAATTAATTAAAATATGGAAAATCTGCTGCCCATTCTGAGATGGGAACAAGAGAGGAAGAAGCGCCTATAGTTTCCAAGTCACTGTTACTGATTCATGATCCCGTTAAACTGACAACAAGGGCTGCCAGTTCACCTGGACTCCACACAATTCTCAGCTACTCCTACAGGACCACCTTCATGCAGACATTTCCCGCCTCCCGTTTTATCATCCCTCAATTCCTACCCACCCTTTCTCATTAGGTTTGGGAATTTTATCCCGGACAGTTTTATCTGGCTTATGTGACCACAGATCAAAATCTTTGACTGTTAGCATGCTACGGTATCATCTTTGCCAACTTTAGGAAAACAACTTTGTCTTCGTTTTTTTTTTTTATTTTTTGATGTCTTCATTTTACATAATTGCATGGTTTCTGGACAGTTGTTAATTGCATATATATTTTAGTTCCATTCAGCCACATTTGTCAGCAAATTAAATCATCTTAAGAATACCTCACAGATGCCTGGGTGGCTCAGTTGGTCAAGTATCTGACTTCAGCTCAGGTCATGATCTCAGGGTCCCAGGATGCAGCCCTGCATAAGGTTCCCTGTTCAGCAGGAGAGCCTGCTTCTCTCTCTCCCTGTGCCCCTCCCCAATTTATGCTCACTCTCTCTTTCTCTCAAATAAATAAAATCTTGTAAAAAAAGAAGAAGAAGAATTCCTCACACTTAAAGTATCAACATAAGGGAAAACTTCCAGAGAGGATACTCAGGAGTTAAATATAAATATATATTCATTTTCACATCATCTAACTTAGAGAAAATTATCAACAGGTTAAATATTCATAGTAGATTCAACATTCTTTTTCCTAAATGAATATAAAAGAAATATCCCAATCTTTGCTGAAAGCATGCTACCTTATTTCTACTCCCCTGAATGTGCATAGGTGGTATGTGTAAAATTTGATACTTCTTTGAGGACTGAGAGTTGGAAATCATCTAAATAATCTAATTAAATATAATTATCCTTTTCAAAATGAATAATATGGGTATAAAAGGATCTAAATATTTTCAGGCTGGATAATAACACAATGAAAGAAATATGAAGGTATTCAGTGATAGGGAGTAGCAACCGCTTTTGGGTCAAAGAGAGGTATGCCCAGCCTGAAGACAAATAAATTCAATTATTTATTAACAACAATATAAATAATGTAATGCCAATGTAATAATGCCAATGTAAAGAATTACAGTACCTGGAACACTAGGTAGTCATCAGTTTTTATCTGCTAACTTAAAAAAAAAAACACTTGCTTTATCAAAGGAGTTGATCAATATATAATATATATTACATACTACATATATGTATTATATTACACATATATGTATGTATATGTACAATTCCATACATGTAACAAACAATATATTATATATTACACATACATGTATGTGTATAAGTTTGTGTGTTAAAGGGAAGATCCCCAAATAAAAGTAGACTTGACATTTTTTTAAATGATATTATTCTTTCCAGTTTTACTCAATTTCAAACTTTTACATGATATTGCACCTTGCTAATGCTCTGCCTATTCTTAGAAGAAAGGTGATTTTTATTGATTTGACAGAGAGAGAAAGAGCAAAAGAGAGAACACAAGCAGGGGGAGCTGGGAGAGGAAGAAGTAGGCCTCTTGCTGAGCAGGGAGTCCAATGTGGGGCTTGATCCCTATCCTGAGCCGAAGGCAGACACTTAACGACTGAGCCTGGTAGGTACCCAAGAAGAAAGACAATATTAAAATGGTTTGGGTCCACTAAGATACAATTTCTCAGAACCAAATGTCTTCACTTGCCTAATAGTGAACAAGTACTGCATGGTGGGTTATGAAGATTTTATGGAAATATCTGACACGTCACAAAAACCAAGATTTTCTGAATTGTTCTCTAGTTATTTCAATATTACAAAAAGCTATCCCTAGAAATTATATGAAAAGAAGTGATCGATACTATCGAAAATTGTTTGTTTTTCCTTTTTTCATTCCTGTGTGTCATTTAAGAAGACTGGGCATCTAATATGACTCTCCTGTTAAAGTTAAGGATGGCACAGGAAGCCAGTAGTTCTTGAGCTCAATGGGGACAATGACACGTTGGATCAGGAAAAACAAAAGGTGTTTTAAGAAAGGAGAAAAAGAGACAAGGAAAGAATTTCAGGTTACCATCTGAAGCAGACTGTTTGGACAGAAAGATAGGCCTATGTGATATTTAAAATAAGGCCTTGTATTACCTTCTGAACTTTCATCAGCTATAAATAAACTGGGTTCTACTATCATTAATTTTACCTGTTGTCTATTCTAGTGATGTAGAATCAATAACAACTCTACATAAACAATAAATATTTACTTCGATTTCTATCCCTTTCCTCTCCTTTCTTTTCTATCCTGCATTTATGATCATAGCTCAACAGCAACACTGGTCACCTGTGTTATTCATTTGGTTTTGCTAAATAATTCTGGTCTTCTGTCTTCCTGCTTTCAATTAATGCTCCTTGAACAGAGAGTCCAACCTCAATCAACACTTCTGTTATTTTTCTTGATATTCTCAATTCTGGACCACGTCGTGATATTGATGGAAACTGCCATCATTGATTAGAAAGAAGAGCCAAAGAGCATGTCTTAACAAGTCATCCTTATAATATTTTCACTATAAATTAAGATATAAAGGGCTTTCCCCCTTCTACTGCACAGTGAAAATAAATAAAGCTAAAGGCCATCAATGAGTGGTTCTTTGCCTAGAGGACAAGCATGGTGCAAAATTCTAACCAGGGATGGGGTGGGCACCTGGCTGGCTCAGTCAGAGGGTTAAAGCCTCTGACTTTAACTCAGGTCACGATCTCAGGGTCCTGAGATGGAGCCCTGCATTGGGTTCTCTGCTCAGCAGGGAGCCTGCCTCCCCCCCCCCCACCTGCCTGCCTCTCTGCCACCTTGTGATCCCTATCTGTCAAAAAAATAAATAAACTCTAAAAAAAAAAAAATTCTAAACAGGGATGAAGTCTGTGAGCTTAGGGAAGATGACCTCAGAGAGCAACTGTAGTATGAATCATGGTTCATCTTCAATGGAAGGGATGGTAACCTTTGGCCCCCCAGTCTCACAGCAAGAGAAAATCCTAAGTCAGTGAGGATTGTATCAGATGTAGAAAAAGGAAAACTATTTTTTTTCCCCTTAGAACCAAAGTAAAAGGAAGTGAAGCTTGTTTGAGAAGATAAAAACTAAATTTAATATTTTAAAAGAACATTTTGCTGAATAATTATTTAGACTTGGAAAAATCTATTCAGATTTGATACTTATAAGTACCTTTAGATCTGCACACTTTCAAATTTTCCTATTAGACTATGTTGAATTAGAAGGAGAAACTTTTTTCAAATCAAGTGTAATTCCCTAGTTTAAAATTTAATACAGATTTCTGCTTGAATTATTTTAAAAGCATCTAATATCTGCCTTTATTAATTCTGTTTAATTTTTTTTCCTGGTCTTTAAAATGTGGTCTTCTGGGTCTCATATTTATCTTACTTTACTGTTTGATTTATACTCACTAGTGGAAACTCCCATTTCGATACTCCTGTTATTACATTAATAAATTGCTTTCTGGAACTACACTTCAAAATTGCCATGTCATATTTTGCTTAATATTAGGTAATGAAATATGAGTGAACAACAGCAATGAGTAAAGTGCATTAACACAGGAAGATTAAGGTAGGTGTTACTTGAAATATTCTTAAAATACAGTATTATGCATGTCTACACAGTGCTTTGATTAAATAATCTTTCTTCCTTTTCAGCTCATGGGAAGTTAAGAGTCAATTATCCCGAACACATATTTGATTCAGTCAGTTTTTTAAAATGAGAAGGTGTGACAAGAATCACCATCTAGCCTCTCAACCCTGAGCTCTGAGATATATTTTTAGCGTCTGTCTCTCTAGATGATCATTATTACTGTCATTTCTGTCTATCCCCTTTTCCTTAATGTGTCTAAAGAAAGGAAAAACACAGAAGTGTATTTTAGGTTAAGATCATTCAGGTAAATGTAACCCTTTATTTTCTATCTCTATACAAAGCAGGTAGTAAAGAACTGCACAGAACAGTTCAGTTTTGGCTAATGAAATTGAGAACGAAGGCCTCTATATCCACCCCATATGTCCAGGACCAAGAACATAGATGATTATTTTGAGTTACTACACGTTCTTGCCCACGAAAATAAGTGTAAAAGTATCCAAACAATTTTTTTCAGGAACTAAATGAAAACTAATTTATCTGAATAAGAAGCTCTTGAAACGGAGCAAATTTCTTAATTATCAAACACCTGTTGACTTAATACTAACTTCAAGATGCTTGTGTCTCTGTCCACCAATCCTAAGCTACTACCTCATGAAATATGCCCAACTCTAAGCTGGTTCTCACATTAAAAGACCTGTCTTAACCACTCAGGCCCAGATTCCCTAGTCCTACACTTATGTCCCCACATCCAACCAACCAGAACCAAAAGGTAATAAACTCAGCTCTGGTTAATAGGTTATACTTAAGGTTAACTAACAGCAGGCAAAATTCACCTTCCATGCACATCAGTGTAATTGATGAAGTTTTAGAATGTAAGTGAGGTTCTGTGGGGTGAGGTCCAGAGCCGATGACCAAGAAAGAATTCTTGAGACATCTTTGGTGCAAAATGGTGGTTTATTAAATCACAGGGACAGGACCTGTGGGCAGGAAGAGCTGTTGTCCCAGGGTTGTGATGGGTGGCAAGTATGTACCATGGAGTTGGGGGGAGGTAAGGAAAAGGGAGGTTTCAATAGAACTTT